>NC_044976.1:61383218-61683218 GCF_008728515.1 Papio anubis
CCTGAGGAGAAAGCCCAGTGGAACATTTTCCTAATGAGAATCTGACAAATGCTGTTCACCCAGGGTGAAGCGAGCAAGCATGGTGGGTCCTTAAATTTCCGAGGCTGCATTTTTATAAAACAGCTCCTCCCTTCCGTATAGCTCAAAACCTGGGCGGAAGAGAAGGTATCATTTTTAACTTCAGCCTCAAGTAACAAAGGGGCACAGAGGGGCTTCTCAGGATGCCTAGCGTTTGGTTGTCATCTGAATGTCTTCAGAATCCCTTGGGATATTGGGCATGCCATGGTACTGTTCTGTTTGGTGATCCCTGCAGTTATCGGTTTCCTGCTAAGTGAATACTTCATCATATTTCCATTAATTGCTACATTACAAATTGTTCCATATCCCCGTGGCAGCAGTTCACCCTGATGCCAGCTATGGAGTGACAACACCTACACACAGTCCCAAGAGGGTCCCACATTCTGTGGGATTGGCCTTTTGAGATTGTTATTTAGTGCATAATTCTCATACCCCCGTTATGAAGGACACATAGAGGATGACATGAGGATTATTTTCATCCTATTGAATCCCCCATGGAGAGGGCTTATTAATGTGTTTTAAGTGTATTGGAGGCTCCCAGGGTACGGTAATACCTTCCTACGCTTATACTCACTTCTACCCCAATTTTCAACTCCAAGATCTCTCAGAAAATGGGTCTCATTTGTAAACCATGTAAACTGGGTTTATTAAAAGCTGAGACAGATAGGCGCATTAAGAGAATCTATTTCTTACTTTAAAATGTACTTTATTTGTATGTATTTGTTTGTTTTGCAGCTAATAGAGAACTTTACAATGAAGTCTGGTTTCCACAGAGCGCATTTGAAGGCTCCCTGTATCTGAATCTGGAATCTGTGAAATTGGAAGCTTAAATGAACTGGCAGATTGGGAATCCCCCTCCCCAAATCCCAGGGGTCAGGGCACATGTGTTGTAATGGACTCAGTCGGGAAAATCACGTCTTCACTTCTTCTCCCTGGGGATGAGGCAAGTGCTAACTTCACCCAAGCACTGGCTGTCACAACTCACAGCTCAGGATTTGTGAGAAATATCAGCTCTTTGGCAACAGGCACTAGTCATAAAATAAGCCTTTTGACCAAATTTATCATTGAAGGGTTTTTTTTTTTTTTTTCCAATTGGAAATCAGAAAGCAGAAAAGAATAGTAAAGAGGATATTGGGTTTGCTATACAAAATAATCCTATTGAGCCATCAGCCCTAATTACTGGGTGTGAAAACTGCAAACCCTGTCTTGTGCTCGTACCTAGTGGAATCCTTTGGAGAACTAGGTGGCCAGCCATGCAACTTCAGGCAGTGGAGTAAATTCTTAAGGACTGCACTTTGCTTGGCAAAGTAGATGGACATTCACTTCTCAGCCCTACTCTTTTGCTTTGCATTGCTCCCTGAAAGAGCCAACATGCTACTGGTCATTAAATATCCCATAATTAGCACACATTTTTGTACTAACATTTGTATAATACTACCACTTAATAGGTGCCAGATACACCGAGTAATTTCCATGTAATTATCTCACTTAATTTTCATAACTATTCTATGACATGGAGACTTTTATTATGCCCTATTTTACAGGTGAGGAAACTGAGTAACCCAGCAGTTAAATAATTAGCCCAAGATCTCACACAGCAGCAGGCAGCTGAGCCAGGCCTTACATTCAGTACTCTCTGACTTAAAAGCTTAACCACTGAACTCTACTGCCTACAAAACCCAGCTTGGTGAGTTTAGCCAAGGCAAATAATGTGACCCCTACTTGCGCGAGGGTTATTTCTGGGACTCAGAATGATCAAATATCATGGGAGGAACCTGCTCTGTCTTCATTACTACCCCACTATAGCTTAGCAAAACCTGCACTCATTGTCAATACTTCTTACAAGGTGGGCAGATCTCCACATGCAGCCACTCCTGTCCGGCGTCCAACCCCCAAGCTGTGAAACTGGGCTGAGTGCGGAATCTGCTCGTTCCTCTGGGATTCAGAGGAGGCAGTATCCTATGGAAGAGCACAGCTGAGGTGAGAAACAGCTGTTTCACTGGTCAGCCATGTAACCGTGAGCAGGCGACTCGACCTCACTGTGCCTCAGTTTCTTCATCTCTGAAATGAGAAAAATAGCGGAATCTACTTCATAGGATTACTATGAGGATTACATGAGTTAATATTGATTTGGTGCTTGGGATGTGGTCAGGGCCACAGAAGACTTAGTTACTAGTGTTATGTAATTATGTTGGGATGTAACTCTCAAAGAAGAGGCTGAGACAATGATCTTAAACTTTCAGATGAATCCAGATCGTCAATTTGGCTGAGACAAGGACAGGTTTCTAACCACTACTGGGAGAACTGGGTGGTCTACCGAATTGGCCTACAGTTCTGAGGTTACCTAGACATGCCCTGCATATGTTTGCATATAAAATTGTACAAGTCATATATTTGTAAGAAATGTCATTTCTTCACCGTTTATTCAACAAAAATGCTTCGTGCTCTTGCTCTGAATCAGGTACTAGAGAAACAAAACTGAACAAGACCATCCCCAAAGAGCACACAATGTAGATGGCAGCAAATAACCTAACTGTGATACAACATGGCAAGTGTAGTAAATGTTTCAATGAAAGCATGAAAAAGGTGAAGGAAATGAAATGTTTTTGTACTGCTGGGTCAGGGGCAGTCACTGAAGCCTTCCCGAGCAAGCAACATTTGAGCCAGGGCTTGAAGAATGAGTTAGCATTTGCCTGTTGGAGGATGAGGGCTGGATATGGACATCCAAACAGAAAGGGCATCTTTTTTTTTTTTTTTGAGACGGAGTCTCGCTCTGTCGCCCAGGCTGGAGTGCAGTGGCCGGATCTCAGCTCACTGCAAGCTCCACCTCCCGGATTTACGCCATTCTCCTGCCTCAGCCTCCCGAGTAGCTGGGACTACAGGCGCCTGCCACCTGGCCCGGCTAGTTTTTTTTGTGTGTGTTTTTTTAGTAGAGACGGGGTTTCACCGTGTTAGCCAGGCTGGTCTCGATCTCCTGACCTCGTGATCCGCCCGTCTCAGCCTCCCAAAGTGCTGGGATTACAGGCTTGAGCCACCACGCCCGGCCAGAAAGGGCATCTTGAAAATGTGCATGAAGTCATAAAAATTTAGGCTGTGTTTGGGGAACATTCTAGGTAGGGCCGTGGTGGCAGTGCCCTACTTATTGGAGTAAAGACAAGACAAGAAGTGAAGCAGGTTGTGAAGGGAAACACTCGTTTCCTAGAGGCAGAAATCAACAGTGTCTCATTTCTTTGGTTGCAAGCAACAGAAATGGACTCTGGCCCTTTGAGAGAATGGAGACTTTGTAGGAACTATTTGGGGCACCAACAGGAGTGAAGGGAAGACCGTCTTCTTCAGGCACTATCCCACTGTGTTTGCTACCTTTGCTTTGATTCAAGGTCTCAGGAGAGAGACTCTGATTGCCTGAACTCAGATGACATGCTCACATCTTGGCTGGACTAGGTGGTGAAAGGAAAGTCTGGTGGGCAGAGCCTCCACCTTTCAACTTCTAAGGTGGACAGTCAGCACACTAGAGGGCACCAAGACTACACCTAATCAGGAAAGGTAATTCCCCAAAAGGAAATCAGGGAGCAGCTACTTGATGGACAGATCCAACATTACAGATGTTCATTATAAATAATAATAACCTATGTTTATTAACCATCTGTCATAAACTATGGTGCATACATACTTCACATAAATGTTTTATTTAATCTACATAATAACCTTAGGAGGAGATTTACTCCCACTTTGTAGAATTGGAGTAAATAAAACCCACTTTTCCAAATGAAAAAAGTCACAGCTCAGAGAAGTTATGTCACTTGCCCAAGGTCACACAGCTAGTAAGTGAGTGAGCCGGAACTCAAAAACCTGGATGCCTCTGATGGCAAATCTCTCAACCACTGCATGTTATACCTCCAAGCATCTGCAGGTGGGCACCAGCTCCCCACTGTCCCACCCTAGCCCTTTCTTCTGACCACCCCTGAATGGGCACAGTCAACTTGGGAGACCCAAGGATCTGGCTTATGGAAAGGAGCACAGACAGGCACCTTTCTCAGTTCCTGTGCCTGTAGGCTGTCCAAACCAACTGGACAGCAGCCCTTGAGCTTGGGCCAAAACCTAATCTCTCAAGCCCTTTGAGGGTATCATATGGAAAACCCCTAATCAATTCCTTCCAGAGCAATTTATAATAATGCTTCCTCTTGAGTCCCAAGAATGGAGAGCTGCAAATCCACAGGGCTTCAAAGCATGTTGTTTTAATTAAGGGCTGAACAGAAGCTTCTGTAATCCCTGTGGGCAGATGTGCCCTCATTTAAAAAAATTCTATGAGAATTAAACTTACCTCAGAAAGTAGTGGGGATAACTTGTTCATCTGGTGGTAACACCTCCCCAAGTACTGGGCCTGCCATTTTGAGGTCTATAGCCACATATCTAATATAAGTAGGGAAAACCACTCATGTCATCCAGTCACTCAATCATCCAGTGAGTCATTAATCTAGTTTCTATTATCGAGTAGCCTTATCTGCTTATAAGTGTTATTTTACTCACCAAAATAGTGCAAGGTAGGTATTAGGATCTTCATTTTATTGACAAGGAAATGGAATCTCAGAGAAGTTAAGCATCTAGCTTAAGGCCACACAGCAAGTAAGGGGCTCATTCCATGACCTTGTGAAGTGTTCTATATCTTGGGCACCAACTTGGATCTGTACCAGTCTTCACAGCTCCCATCTCTGAACTGTCCAGAAAGAGCCCATGTTTTCTGCCCCTTGTTGGGAGAGGATGATTGAGAATTCCAGCAAAATGGAGACTCTTGAACTGGTCCCCCTGTCTCCAGAACTGTCAACTCACCTCCAAGTCTCCAACTCACCTTCCACACTGGTCACCAGCAATTATTTAAAATGCTAAACCTACCATGACACTTAGCTTAACATCTTTCAATTGCTCCCAACTACCTTTGATAGAAAATCCACATTCACACGGAATGTGAGGCCCCTCATGATCCCACCCTTGCTACCTCTTCTGTCTCATCTTCCAAAACATCCCCTGAGTGCTCGTTTTACTCTAGCCACGCAACTCTCCCAACAACCTTGAAGGCACCAGCACACCTCTATTCACTTGTTCTTCTCTTTAGAACCCCTTTTCCTTTTATATCTGCTCAGCTAACTCCTATTCAACCTGCGAAACTCAGTTCAAGTATCCCCTTCTCCAGAAAGTTCCCACCAGGGTGATTGTGTCCATCCTCTGTGCTTTTTTTTTGAAGATTTTTGTAGCATACCAGGGGTACTCTCACTCTCTAATAGCAGGGATGACAGTCAGGAAGTTTTCGGTCTGCGTAGGACAGAAAGCCCTACCCAAAGAAGACTAAATAAAAAGAAAATAGTAGATTGATCTCATATAAAGGCCACTGGGATGTAGACTGGGCTCCAGATGTGATACAATTAGGGTTTCTGCTTAGGGTTTCTGTAATTTTCTCTGATCTGCCATCCCAGATATCTTTGTTTTGTCCTCAGGCCAATCTCCCCACTGGTAGCAAGACAGTTGCTAAAAGCAATTGGGGCAGCATGCATAGAGGGGAAGAGAGAGAACCTTCCCGCAGTTGTCCTTCCCTTTGGTGTGATAAGGGCTTTAGGTCATATGCTCATCCCTGGACCAATTAAGCAATAGGCTGAAGCCATGATGCCTGAACCAATCACAGGCAAGGGTGTGTGTAGGATTACCATGATTGGTATAGCCCAGTGTGGGTCTGCTTTCCCGAGATCACATAACTTATATACAGGAGGGGTGGGTACCCAAATAAAAATGGAGTTCTGGGTTGGGCACAGTGGCTCACACCTGTAATACCAGCACTTTGGAAGGTAAGATAAGTGGATTGCTTGAACTCAGGAGTTCAAGACCAGCCTGGGCAAGATGGTGAAACCCGTCTCTACAAAAAAAGAAATACAAAAATTAGCCAGTTGTAGTGGTGCACACCTGTAGTCCCAGCTATTCAGGAGGCTGAGGTGGGAGGTGAGCCTGAGAGGTGGAGATTACAGTGAGCCAAGATTATGCCACTGTACTCCAGCCTGGGTGACACAGTGAGACCCTGTCTCAAAAAAAAAAAAAAAAAAAAAAAAAAGAATTCTGCCAGGAGGGAGGAAGAAGGGAATGGATGGTGTCTGAGCCACCACAGTAGCTGCATGAGTGTCCACACACACCCGTCCTCCCACAATGCTATAAGCCTCCCAAGGACAAAGACCGTGATTTGCTTATCTTAGTATCCCACTGTCTAGCACAGTACTTGAAACATTTCTGAAAATACATGAGATGAGTTAGCATTGCTAAAATATTGCTGGAGCTGAGGTGTATTCAAAGCTGATGAAAGATTCTAGTTGGCATGAGGTAAAAAGGAAAGACATCATTTCTACCTGCTGGATCTCTATTTGGTATATAAATTAGACCTTTTTAAAAGACATGTTTCTGTCTGCCAGGCTTTAGAAACAGTGATCTCAGAGTCAGACATTTCCTATTAAAGTTTAAAAAACATAGCTTTAAGTCATACATTATATTGAACGCTTTCATATCTCATCTGATTCAGTAGGTTTTAAACCTCACAGAGGTCACATTTTGAAACAGTAGTCACTTTTTACAACATCTCCAAACATTAAATAAAAATAAAAATTATTATGAAGACTGGAGATGTCCATAGAGACCACTAACATGACACTTGGATATTATTATTAAGGACAGTATTATTTGGAGTTCGGGGCTTACAATGGCTGGCTCATCTCTAAACTTCGTTTTTTTTTTTTTTTTTCTTTCTTTCTTGAATTGAAGAAGAAGGGCAATTCTATCAATGCTCATCTGTTTTTTGTTTGTTTGTTTGTTTGTTTTTAACCGTATTTAGAATAGCGGTTCTTAACTTATGGCAATCTGAAGAATGCTATGAATCCCTCAACCATATGCAAAATTTTGTGTATCAATATTTTTCTCAAGAGAGGGATCATAGTTTTTGTTATATTCTCAAAAGGGTCCTTGATCCACAAAAAGATTGAGAACCACAGACATCAAAGGAAAATTCCCTCAGGATCCCAGTTGTCTGAGTAACTGGGGTTTCACATAACGAAGAAAAGCTATCCCCAGGGTTAGACTATTCACTTAGATTGGTGGCTTCCAGGAAATAGGTCATTCTTGGATTTCTCTTAGGACGTTTTGACTTAGAGAGGTCATCGAGTCCATAGATACTTGAAATGAATGGGGCTCTGGAAGGAGAAATTGGCAAAGTAACCGTGTAGCTCCCACATCCCACCCTCTCAACCCCCAAGCCTCTCCTCGATCCACTCCTTAAACTAAAAAGGTCTATCCTGACTCAGAAACATGGGATCGCTAGCTCCCACATTTACTGGGGACAATTTATAATTTACCCAGCCAGTCTAGGGACTGGCTCACATTTGTAAACAGAAATAAAGCTAATGGTTTTTTATTGGTCTCTAAGAATCTTATAAGCTTGACGTGTCATCCCCTGATCCATAATAGGCTTGTTGTTGTTGTTGTTGTTTTAAAGGCTGTAATGTATTGAAGTCTGGTGGCAAAGGAAGGAAATTTGGGAGGAAGTGTGTGTGTGTGTGTGTGTATGTGTGTTGTGTCTATGTGTCTCTGTGTGTGTGTCTGTGTGTGTGTCTGTGTGTATGTGTGTGTGCATGCTGGTGTGTATTCAAGGAGGGCTCTGAAAAGATGTTTTTGGTTTCCCCCATGAAGCATCCTTGCCCCAGAAGGTGGATTTGTATTGTTAGTTATCTGCTTTTTCTTTGTTTCTCTTGTTTCAGTGTTCAGTTGCATTTTACTGTTCAGAACTTGAAAGATGCATTCAAACTTATGGAGCATGACATTTTAACTATCTCATCTCACCATGATTCATCTCAATTTACTTTCCTCCAAACTGTAGTCTTGAGAAAGCGCAACACCTCCGGGTTCTCCAGTGGGTAGAAGACCATAAACAGCATTAAATGATCCCAATGTCAGCTAACTTGTGAGCAAGGCTCACTCATTAGATCCTTATTGTTCTCTTAATGAGATGCTTTCCTTTAGGCTGGAAACATGTGGAACATTAGCAATGGCCTCTGTAGTGTATTGCTGAATGTTCAATACGAACCAGTGGAGGTTAAATAACATGATGAATCAAACAGTCCCAAAGGAACGTGGTGATGTGCTGAGCCCATCAGGGCCCTGCAGACCCTTAACACTTTCTACGTGAGGCTTCTGTGCCCCAAACAGTTGCTTTGCCCTGGATGATGCACTGCTTGCAAAATGTATTAATCCCAGGACCCAATATATGCCTACTGGAATATATTTTACTGTCTCTAGTCGACTTCCAGTCTAGAGTTCAACCTCGACTGAACTTTGGTGGTAAAAAATCAACTCTGTCTTCATTCGCTCTAGGAACCTCTGCTTCTGAGTAGAATGAATCGATAATGAGGTCGTGAACAAATATTAATGCCTTTTATTATTTATATGGATGTTAATGTGTCCAATTGACACACAACTTTCTACCTCTCTAGTCTAACACTCATGACCCTTGGCACCCCTTTTGCATCCTCTCTCTCTTTGTCCATTCAGTCACAAATACAGTGAAAGAATAATATATCACAAGCCATGACCCCTTGGCCTTTATGAATTATCTGTTTAGAAAGATGTGAAGCCACCTTTTATATCCACCATAATAGATACTTAGACATAGTGGATCAATAGTGAACAAGTTTGCTGGTTATAGTTAATGGGTACCAAAGGGACACTCTGGCAGTGACCTCTGACATTGTGGCTGACAAGAAATCCATAGAGCAAAAAATAAGGAAGATGGACAGTTTTAAAGTTATGAATGTAGATCTGTAGCAAATCATGATAATTTTCTCCTGATGGTAATAATTCAGACTTGCAGGTGGTCACTCATTTTTGCGAGCTCCTTAATTAGGACCCCTGAAATAGGAATGGCAGTCCTTCGCCACACTGTTTTAGAAACAGCTACGGTACCGGGCCTGATGCAAGTCCATTTGTTATCCAAGGAGAACCAACGGAGATTGTTTTCCTGTCATGGAGGACTTTTCTCTTTATGAAATGGGCTGTCATTTATAATTTTAAGCAGGCACGGATTTGTTAAACAGCCACATGGTAATGGGTTTCTATAAGAAGATCCACAGACCCATAGTTCTGGAAAGAAATCGAGCTTACAAGATATTTTAAAACCTAATGGGAATGGAATATTTTGGGTTTCTTGAAAAGATGGTTTCTGCCCTGCATATTGTCAAGGGAATTTAACAATAAATCCATTGTTGTGTGTCTGAGAGTCTGTTTGAAGCAATTATATTTTTATACATTCTGTGGAGTTGATCTTAGGGAAATCCACCAGGACACCAAGCCTACCTCTTCATGTCACCGCATGAACTTTAACGGTGGGAAGCAGGTTTAAAAAGAGTCAGGGAAATAGAGCTCATTTGTGAGTGGTCTTGAAGACAGCAGACTGCAGCATTCTGCCTGGCAGAGAAATGAATATACATGGCATCCAATCTAAAGGAGAGAGGGCAAGAATGTAAGTGCAAAGTCCTTTTCACTCCACTCCACAGTGTACATACCGTATTATGATGTCACACTCCAGTAGCGTTGCTCTGAAGTCCCAGTGGTCTCCTGCTGCTAAGCACCATTGAAAACACATTTGTCCTGACTGTTCTTTTCCTTTTATCCCCCTCTCATCTGTGTAAGATGAATCACTCCTGGATCCAGACTGACTCCGAGGGCAGAGCCAGGTCCTGACGAGGTAGCCTGCCTCCTATGGCTTAAACATTTTAATTAATTTCAACACTAATGCCCAAATGAGAGTTAATCACTCTGCCGCAGTGCTTTCTAATTTACTAAGTTTATTCATTAAAACTTTCCTTACTGAACTTTGATTGAATGTCATGCTTTTTTGGAGGCCTTTCAAACTGCCTTAAGGGGTTTTAAAGTGATATCTTGGGCAGCTGCTGAAAGCCTTCAGTGTTTGCTTAAAGAAAAGAATAGGAAAAATGTGATCAGCAAGAAATCTCTGTGCTGAACAAGGAGGCTTTTGGGCAGCAGGAGGCCTGTGAAAGCAGGCTTGTGTTTAAACAGTCTATTAAAACAGTAAGATAAACCTAAATTCCTAATAAAAGAAACAAAATCAATCACCTTAATACTTGACAAAACTTGGAAATACATTTTATGGTAAGATGCAGCCATCTTTTAAAAAAGCAACGGAATGATAGCAGCACTTTGTATTAACGTGGGGAGAGATATTCACAATGCTTTTGCCAACCTAATTATCTTGGAATCAATATAATAAAAATCTTAGGTACACAGTTTTGCCTATTAATTGTTAGGACCTACATTTTTACTGAGAGATATTGTTTAATGAAGGTTTTTATTTAAAATTAACTCCAGAAAAATGCAATCTTTACATATCTCATTAACAGTATTAGGGACCAAATACCGCAAACTATCTGTTACACGATGGGAGCTCCCAATACATGGAATTGCTTTTTCAGAAATTGGCAATGTTAGTGTCTTTAGGAATGTGCTTCCTCCCTCTTCCTACCTCTCCACTCTCCATTCCCTAATCCCAGTCAGAAACATATTTGTAAAGTTTCAAAAATTCCAATAATATGGGAGGAAAAAGTCAAGTCAGAATTATTAATGAAAGCACCACTTACTTCTAAGAGGCCATGAATCAAAATACAAGTTTTCATATTCATTTCCACGTTCTATAAATACTGCTTGGTATTATGCAACAAGACACGACAAACTCATTTTTAAAAGGTATTTTTGACTTCAGGGAGCAAAAACGTTTACCCATTCCATCCCACCTTGACACATGGAGCTTGACTGGGAAGCGCTCCCCTTCTCACTTGCAGGGGCAGGGCTTGTCACTACGAGTTGGTTCATGAAATAGTCCCGCTTTTGAGGCTCTTGAAAGATCCCTTCAGCAGAATCTTCTTTTTAGAAATGTGATCCCTGTGTCTATCAAAACACAGACCCAGAGAGAAATATGTCAGCATAGGAAAGGGTGTGATGGCAACGTATCCCAGTGCTGGGATTAGGCAACCTGGCTTGGAATCCTGATTTTGCTGTTTGCCAGCTGTATGACCTTGGACAAGTTATGTAACCTTCCTAAGTTTACTTTCTTCAAGTACAAAATTAGCACTATTTAAGCAGCCATCTCATCGGGTTTTTGTGAAAATGAATAGCTCATATATATGTAGCACTTGCTACAGTAGGTGGCACTTACTTACAGTAGGTGGCTAAACTTTATTTGCTCCTCAGCCCAACTTCAAGAAACAGTATTATTATGATCTCCAATTTACAGAGGGGGAAACTGAGTCACAGAGTTGCAAAGTAACGTTCCCAAAGTCACACAACTAAGTTGCAAAGCCAGAGTTTTAACAGGGTCCTCTGGCTCCAGAGTCTGCACACTTAACCTCAGAACATAAGCAAAGGATATAGGATCATGCTCAGCCCAGGGAAGCACTTCATAAAGTTAGTAATCATTAGCTCTTATTATTGTAGGGGTTCAATAAACGTTTGGCTAACGGAATAAATTAATTTTGTTAGGGATTGTTGAAGTACCAGAGTACAAACACGTCTGCAAGTTAAGTGCTGACACTGAGCAAGTACTGCCTTTCCAGCCTCCATTCATTTCAGTGGCATGGAGATGCCTGGGTGCACATGATTGCAGTGGCTATTTTACTGTTATTTTGAGAAAAAAAAAAAGAAAAATGAAAAGTAAAGCAATGAGTAAACTCTTAATATGCAAACAGGCTGGGTGTGGTGGCTCACTCCTGTATTCCCAGCACTTTCAGAGGCCAAGGCAGGCGGATCACCTGAGATCAGGAGTTCGAGGCCAGCCTGCCCAACATGGCGAAACCCCGTCTCTACTAAAAATACAAAAAATTAGCCGGGTGTGGTGGCAGGTGCCTGTAATCCCAGCTACTTGGGAGGCTGAGGCAGGAGAATCTCTTGAACCCAGGAGGCGGAGGTTGCAGTGAGCCGAGATTGTGCCCCTGCACTCCAGCCTGGGTGACAAGAGCGAAAGGCCGACTTGGCCGACTTGCATATATATATATGCAAACAAAGGAGATTAAATTCGGGAAATAGAAATCAGTGGTAATCCTAATCAGTGATTCCTGAACCTGGATGCGCAATGGAAACACCTGAGAATTTTTTTTTTTTTGAGACTGAGTCTTGCTCTGTCGCTCAGGCTGGAGTGCAGTGGCATGATCTTGGCTCCGTGCAACCTCTGCCTCCCAGGTTCAAGTAGTTCTCCTGCCTCAGCCTCCCGAGTAGCTGGGACTACAGGCGTGCGCCACCATGCCCAGCTAATTTTTTGTATTTTTAGTACAGTCGGGGTTTCACCATGTTGGCCAGGCTGGTCTTGAACTCCTCACCCCACATGATCTGCCCACCTCGGCCTCCCAAAATGCTGTGATTGCAGGCATGAGATACTGTACCTGCCCGAGAATCTTTAAAAAATACAGGTAACTGGGTCTCACCCCAGATCGACTGAAATTAAATATATAGGGGTAAAATTTAGGCAGATGTAGTTTTAAAAATATTTCAATGAAATAATATAACATTATACAGAAAAGTGTACAAATCATAAGTACACCGCTCGATGACTTTTCACCAAGTGAACACACTCATGCAGTCAGCACCCAGAATCCCAGAAGGCCCCCAGTGTCCCCTTTTCGTTACTATCCTTCTAAGACATAGCCACTATGTTGATTTCTAACATATGGGTTAATTTTTTCTGAGTTTTAGTATAAAACTAAAATGAAATTATGCAGGATGTGTTCTCTTGCATCGATCTTAGTTTGCTCTACATTGTATTGCTAAGGTTCGCCCATGATGGTATGTGTTGCATTCGCTCTTTCCTTTTCAGTGCTATATGCTATTCCACTGTTTGAATATACTGCAATTTATTTACTCATTCAGCTGTTGCTGGGCACTTGGGTGGTTCCTTGTGGTGCTATTATAAATAGTGCCACCATGAAATTCTTGTATGTCTTGGTGAATTTTTACATTTGTTGGGTGTTTACCTGGGAGTGGAATTGCTGAGTGCGGGGTATACCTAAGTTCAGCTTTAGTAGATTGGGCGTGTGTGTTTTAAAAAAGCACCACAAGTGGTTCTAATGAGCTACTGGGAATAGGAACACTGGTCCGAGCTGTAAGGCTTTATGGCTACCCAAGTGCTGCTTAGACTAGGGAGTAAGGGACAGTATTAAAACCTGATAGGAATGGAATATTTGGCATTTCTTGAAAACTGGCCTCTGCCCTGCATCTTGCAAAGGAATCAGTTACTTTAGGGTTAGAGTTGACAGCTGCAGTACCAAAGCAGCAGGAAAAGTAAGTTGGTCCACATTTCGGATACAAATTCTCCATAGCAAGTGTCTCTGCAGTATCTTATAAAATATCACAGCATGGAGCCCCTTCCACAAGCACCCAGGATAAAAGGAACCACATTTTTTCTCCAGCCTGGCCTTCTGCTTTTGTTCCACCTCTGCAGTCACACTCCCGGTCCCCACACAGGCTCTGCCCTCTGCCCAGGATAGTTTCCATGGCTTCCCCTCCTAGCCTCGCTCCTGTCCCACTGAAATTCCTCTTCTGAGAAGCCGTCCTTGTCTCTCTTGTTGTAGCACTTGACTGGGAGCTCCATGAAGGCAGAGCCTTGACTTATCATCTTGGTATAACCAGGCACTGCTATACATTTTCAATCAATGCCCAACCAGCTTTAAACAGTACTTAAAAAAAAAACCCAAAAAACAAAAAACTATTCTCAACAGGTACATAATGTGCAGCTCCCTCATAAAACTTCAGAGCGTTAAAAAGCACTTATCATGCACATGTTTCCAAATGGTCCTTCCTTCAGTCTTTCTATTTATTTATCTATTTAGTTATTTATTTGACAGAGTCTCAGTCTGTCACCAGGCTGAAGTGCAGTGGTGCGATCTCGGCTCACTGAAACCTTCACCTCCTGGATTCAAGCAATTCTCCTGCCTCAGCCTCCCGAGTAGCTGGGATTACAGGCGTGCCCCACCACACCCAGCTAGTTTTTGTATCTTTAGTAGAGATGGAGTTTTACCATGTTGGCCAGGCTGGTCACGGACTCCTGATCTCAGGTGATCCGCCCACCTTGGCCTCCCAAAGTGCTGGGATTACAGGTGTGAGCCACCGCACCCAGCTCCTTCAGTCTTTCATATCAACATAATGCATACGTGAGCACAGGTCCACTGACCCTGACCAGGATGCAGAGGGGACAAAAAGTGACAGGACAATCTTACAGGAACTAGCTTGTTGATTAACTAATCAATTAATTATTAACATGATATATAAACAGGCGAGTCTTTTCTTGGGGCTTGCAAAGAACCAGAATTTAGCTCTAGGACTGATGTGATGGGTGAGGCTAATTGGACTTTCTGTTCATTATTAACCCCTCCAGCCATGGTTGTCACAATGGTGGGAAGAGTAGTGGAGAGACCCTCTTCCTTTGAAGATAATACCACCTCTCAATGGTTTACAACCAGGGGCTTCTGAGCAGAATTGTCACACACAACTGTGCAAAGTATGCACTTCACCATTTCAGGGTACAAAAATGATCCCCTTTGGGTTGTAAGCCTCCTAAGTTTCATCTGTAAAACTTAGCTCAGAGAATTATTATGAAGATTAAAAGGGCTACCGCTGCTGAAACAGAGAACATAGTGCCTGACAATGATTCATTGAACGGCTATTTGTTAAGGACTGGATCTTAGTGGGTATTCATAACATTTATACTCTGGAGGAATATGCATACATTAAACTAATAAATAAATAAACATAGTAGTCCCCCCCTTATCCATGGGGGATATGTGCCAAGGTCCCCAGCGGATGCCTGACACCTCAGGTAGTGCCGAACCTTATATATACTATATTTTTTCCTACATATACATACTTATAATGTTTGTAAATTGGGCACAGTAAGTGATTCACAACAATAACTACTAATCAAATAGAGCATTATAAAAATATGTGATCATAAAAGTTATGTGAATGTGGTCTCTCTTTCAAAATATCTTACTGTACTGTACTCACCTATTTTCAGACTGCGATTGACCTTGGGTAACTGAAACCGTGGATAAGAGAGAACAACTGTGCTTCCAAATTGTGATGAATGCTCTGAAGGAGAAAAGCAATAGAACAATGAAAAAAGGTTGAATAAGCAGAATGCAATTCAGAGTGGCGGGGTGTGGCTAGGTTAGGCCTCTCCGGGAGGTGACATTGATGTTGAAGGCAGGGATGGGTTTGAGGTCACTTAGCAGAGAGTGGGAGAAGAGGGGGAAGGGGGAAGAGCTTTCCTGGCTAAGGGGAGTCATGTGCAGGAGTGCGGCTGGAACAAAGGCAGCCAAGGGGACACTGGTGTAGCCGAGGTTGGGGGCTCTTAACACCTGCTATTGCCTGTTCTCTTTCTTTGTTTCCCTGATTCTGTAACTTGGGCATCCATTCCACTCCCTGGACTCCAGCTGAGGAGTGACATTATCTGGCGAATGATCTAAAATATTAATAGTCAACCATTTTAAGAGGGTTTAAATGCAGGGGTCTCCAATCTTTTGGCTTTCCTGGGACACACCAGAAGAAGAACTGTCTTGGGCCACATATAAAGTACACTAACACTAACGACAGCTGATGAGTTAAAAATAAATAAATAAATAAATAATTTAAAAACTCATAATATTTTAACAAAGTTTACAAATTTAAATTGGGCCACATTTAGAGCTGTCCTGGGCTGCACACGGTCTGTGGGTAGCGGGTTGGACACGTTTAGTGTACAGTCTAGGCACGATCCTATGGACATAGCTCATGTGGGCCATACTGAACTTTGGAGGTGCCCTGCTCCCTTTCTCCTGCCTCTTTTTCCCTTTTAGTGCCTTTTCCCACCAGTGCTCAATGCCACTAAGCTGGACCCCAAGCATCCCTGAAGTTAATACCCTCTGAGATCACCGCCAGAAGTGTCCACACTTTGGAACTTCCCCATGCTTCTTGCCTCTTATTCCCCACCACACCTGGTGTGTTCCATGTTCAGTTCCCTTTGGGCCTGGCTAAATGACTGACTTGCACACTTGATTAGTTAAATTAAGTTTATAATGGCTTAATAGGTTGACCTGTACAAAAGACAAACACTCGTATGGAAATTTCAAGTACAGTGAAAGAACCAGTGGGATAGAAGTTTGGATGGCTGACGATCCTCAAATCTCATCAAAATCAGTCATATGAGAGGCGGGCAGCAGGCAGTAAGAAAGTTCTATCCCAGAGGCTAGATCCAGGCTTTGACATAATTTAATTTAACACAGACTAATACTCTTTCCTGCAAAAGGCATCTATGGCTCTCCCAACCCCACCCAAGTTTCCAAAGGCTTAGGTGGGAAAGGAGCAGTTGGAAGCTGCGGACATTGTGAATCGAAGTACCTTACAATGGAGGCCAGAGGGAGGGCTTCCTCTGAGGGCTTCTTCTGCATCATGGACCTCACTGTCTTCCCTTTCTGACAAGGACTCTTCTGGTGTGCACCAGTGTCCCATATTGGATCCTGTGACTTAATTATTTTGTTATTGATTAGTATATTACCAATTGAAGGAAAAATGGATTTCTTTACAAATATCAAACAGTCAATAAGAAAAGAAACATGTCTGCAAAACCGGATGACTTTCCTCACCTGTAAGGTGGGAAAGAAATGATTCTTTGCCTCTGAGTTGTGAGGAGTAAAGACACTAATATAGGTCAAGCACTGAGCACACAGAAGGTACCGAGGAAAGGATAGAGTCACGGCGGCACACCCCAAATCCTTGGGACTAGATGTGTTTCAGAATTCAGACTTTGTTCAATTTTGGAAAGGTTATACAGCACAGATACCGTATGTTATGTAATATTACCAGTGGGGCCTGAGGAAACACTCTTATTTCTGTAATCAAGCATATTAGTATTTTTTTAGTCAAATGTATGCGTACCCATACTCGGCATGATAAATAAAGACTATAAATAGCTTCAAATCAGTTTGAGTCATGTGTTGTCACCTAATAAGTGTGTGCCAAAGTTATGAAAAACACTTCTGTTTTCAGAACTTAGTAGATTTTGGAATTGCAACTAAGGGATTTCTATTATTTTGTTTCTATAACTCAAGTAGTAAGATTTTCTCCTTTCCCCCCTTTAGAAGCCATTCAAGAACCACTTTTCTTATTTATTTATTTATGTATGTATTTATTTCTTTATTTAGAGACAGAGTCTCACTCTGTCGCCCAGGCTGGAGTGCAGTGGTGTGATCTTGGCTCACTGCAATCTCTGCTTCCCGGGTCTAAGTGATTCTCCTGCCTCAGCCCCCTGAGTAGCTGGGATTGCAAGAATGCGCCACCACGCCTGGCTAATTTTTGTATTTTCAGTAGAGACGGGGTTTTGCCATGTTGGCCAGGCTGGTCACGAACTCCTGACTTCACGTGATCCTCCCCTGTGGGCCTCCAAAGTGTTGGGATTACAGGTGTGAGCTACCGCGCCTGGCCGAGTTTTCTTATTTATTCTGATTGTACTTTGAAGTGTAGAGACTGAAAATTCCTGATATATTAACTGAGGGCATAAGAACTGGGATGTAGACATATGAGAAAGTGGGTTGTTTCATTATTCCAAGATGAGACCTAGAACCTCAGAAAAGCAGATTTTGACTCAACAGAAGAAGAAATTGGATCATAACGCAATCTACTGCATGGTGAGTTGCTGAGTCCTGGCTATCAGAGGTGTCCAGGCAGAGATGACAATGTATCTATCATGGATACTGTAAAGTGGATTCCTGCAAAGAGCTGACGTTAAGACATATGATGTCCAAGGTCCCCTCCAGTCTAAAACCCTATAATTCTATATTTTTATTAGGGATTTAGTCACAATCAAGGGAGATTTTCATCTCTATTATGCCAGGATTTAGGAGAATCAGGAAATTGTTATTTCCATCTTAATCTTTTTATCGGATCCCTGGGGCTGTAAGCGTGCCAGCAGATATCTGAGGCCGTCTATTGCTGAACTGTGCTCTGTGGGATGCTGATAGAGTTCTGTGATCAAATAAGTTTGCTTAGACAATTCAGTTAGACCATGTTAGGTTAAACAATTTAAAAGTATTTCTTTTCCAAAGGACTTATTGACTTCAAAATACTGTTATATATTATAAATCTCCTGGAGGGAAGGGTGAAAGGCAGGATTTCTCAAATTTAATTGTTCACAGTTTTCAATTTAGAATGTGTCTGGTGAGTCAGTCTTCCAGGGAACACACTTTGAGAAAGGGAAGTCTAAAAATGTCCTGGCTTGGTAAGATAAAGATTGATGGAAGTTACCATATGACAGGTCTGGTGCAAGGTGTAGGGAAAACAGTGATGACTAAGACCCCTTCCTGCCTTAAACTCAAGGAGCCAGAATCTAGCAGCTTGATCAGTTGTTTAATTTTATTTGAACATGTTCTCTATTTTCACATTCACTTATACTTTCACGTCTTTTTTTTTTTTTTTTTTCTTTTTTTTTTTTAAGACGGAGTCTCCCCCTGTCGCCCAGGCTGGAGGGCAATGGTGTGATCTCGGCTCACTGTAACCTCTGCTTCCCGGGTTCAGGCGATTCTCCTGCCTCAGCTTCCTGAGTAGCTGGGATTACAGGTGCGCGCCACCACCCCTGGCTAATTTTTTGTATCTTTAATAGAGTCAGGGCTTCACCTTGTTGGCCAGGCTGGTCTTGAACTCCTGACCTTGGGATCCACTTGCCTCATCCTCCCAAAGTTCTGGGATTAGAGGCATGAGCCACCGCACCTGGCCACTTTCATGTCTTATGTTTTCATCTAAGGTATATTTATGTAAGACATTCTTCTGTTTTTATATTTGTATCTCCCATTTTCATATTCACTTTTCTGAACTTTCTCCTTTCTACTTTTAAGTATTATAAGAAATCATTGGCTAAAGAGGAACTCAAGGTGTAGAAGCAGAGAACAGAGGTTGAGCAGTTGTAGCCTCTGAGTTTGGAGGCTTCTCCTAGGCCCACGAACCCACTCTGCCTTTTTGTTCACCCCAATCTCTGGCTTATGGCTTCATTATTTGTCATTTCTGGGCTCTGATGGGTCACTTGGAGATCTCTCTTAGGTCATGAATGGTGGATGGAAGAGGAGTTCAGGGCTCTGGTGAAGTCAAAGGAGCTGAGTATTCAAGCCATTTATTATCAGCATGATGAACGCTGATGATGGGCTAACACTGTCAGATTACACACTTAATTTAATTAATAAAAAAATTAAGATCGTCACCATTAACCTGCATTTGCTCAGAATGCCACAGGGGTGATTAGTTAGAATGGCACTGAAGGTTTTATAGTCCACTCTAGTAAGAATTACTTTGGTACCAATTAGGATTTTCCATAATATCACCCCGTGTAATATCCCTATTACCTTACACATTTTCTACAAGTGATTGAGTTCAATACAACGCAGACACGATGTCACAGGACTCTCCCTCAGAGCATGCATGGGAACTCCCACGAATGTTAACACACTCACTAAGTCGAAAGGAGACCCTGATTTTTTATATTACACAAACCCATTTCAAGGGTAATGATTCTCTGTCACAGTTTCTCAGAGCACTGGGAAATTAGACTCACTGGTGGCTACAGAGGCTCAGGCAGCTAAAGCCTCTCCTTTGAGCATCTCAGATCTAAAATTGTCCTCACTCCGTGTGGGAATTTTAATTTTTTCAAGTCTATTTGACTTTAAACAGTTTACTTTTAGAGTCAAAGAAGAGCAAGGCATTCAGACAATTTCTTACAGTTTAAAAAAAAATTGTTATGGTCCGAGCACAGTGGCTCGTGCCTATAATCCCAGCACTTTGGGAGGCCACGATGGGAGGAATGCTTGAGTCCAGGAACTCAAAACTAGCCTGGGCAATGAAGTGAGACCCTAGTCTCTTAAAAAAAATTAAAAATTAGCTGGGCATGGTGGTGCCTGCCTGTAGTCCCACCTACTCAGGAAGCAGAGGTGGGAGGATCACTTGAGCCCAGGTAGGGGGTTGAGGCTGCAGTGAGCTGTGATCGTGACACTGCACTCCAGCCTGGTGAGACCCTGTCACAAGAAAAAAAAAATCAATAATTACTGTTTGTAAAAAAAAAAATCAAGTGGAAAAATACAGATAAGAAAAAAAGATGGCGGGCGCCTGTAGTCCCAGCTACTTGGGAGGCTGAGGCAGGAGAATGGCGTAAACCTGGGAGGCGGAGCTTGCAGTGAGCTGAGATCCGGCCACTGCACTCCAGCCTGGGCGACAGAGCAAGACTCTGTCTCAAAAAAAAAAAAAAAAGAAAAAAAAGAACATAAAAATCAAGTAACTTTCCATCACTCTGAGAAGCCCACATATTACTTATTTACATACCTTTCTGGATTTTTTTGTATGGAAATACAATGTTATAATTTTTATATAAACAGGATCTATTATATATGCTGATTTATTTAACAAAAATGCAACAACATTCACATTTTGTCAGGTCAATAATTATGTTAACTTCATTTTTAAAATATTACATTGTAGGTTTTTACCTGTATTCAACTCAATTAGTTGCTTAGTGAGGATTTCCAATTTCTTAACATCATAAACATCAACTGCAATACACATCATATTGAATAAATCTTTGGGCACATTTGAAATTATTTCCACAGAATAAGCTCTTAGAAGTGGAGTTGCTGCATCAAAAGTTATGTACATTTTAAGTTTTTAGAATATTTTTGACCTAATTGCCTTCCAAAAAGGTTTTACCAATGTTTGCTCCCATCAGTATCCTTATCAGAAATAGACTTCTAAAATTCCCATTCTTTTTTGTCTTTGCTGAGTAGATAGATGAAAATGGTACTGTACTGTGTCAGAGAAATCTTCATCATCTGGGTCAAAAGGATGGTGTGATCTGAGCAGGTAGAAAGTGGGGAGGACCAGGCATGTGGCGTAATATATCAAGATTTATCCAAATGTCATGAGACTCCCATTAGTCAGAAAACATATACTGAGCGCTCACTGCAACCTAGAAAACCATCTAGAAATCTCCCTCCGCCCGTGGGAATTTCACTGTGCAGTAGAGGGCAAAGGGAGGTCTGCCATGACGACAGATAACAGCATAATACAGTGTGGAAGGTATAAGGAGACATGCCCTAGAGGAGGCAGCCTTGAACTGGGATCTAAAGGTGGGGAAGAATTGGCTAGTTGAAAGGCTCAAAGATAAGCCCACCGTGGTTTAGGAAAGGACTGGATGAAATATCCTTTCTTCATTCATTCTACAAACTTACACTGGCCTGCTACGTGTCAGACACTGTTCTAAGAGCCGCCGACAAGGTGATGAACAAATAGCAAACAGACTGGATCCCTACCTTGGTAGAGTTTCAGTTCTAACGTGGCGGTTGGTTAGAGCCGCAGCCTTTAGGGCTCACTGCACTTGACGCTTCGAAAGAAGAGGAGCCATCCCTGCCCTGTTCAAGCCTGGTATCCCCAGCACCAGAACAGAGCCGTGATGCATATCTGTTATGTCAGAGATAAGGAGAAACCCAGCAGTATTCCAGTTGATCTGAGTTGATCAGAAATAAGGAGAAACTCAGCAGTATCCCAGTTGATCAGAAAAAAAAAAATGAGTGAGAAATGAATTGCCAGGGAAAAAGACAGCAGGCAGAAAAAATAAGAGCAAGTGAAGGAAGAGGGGAAAACTGGGAGAGAAGAGAAAAGAGAGGAAAGATGAGCTTGCCACTTCTTGGGGAGCAGACCATGGGGCACCTGACGCTCACAGTGCTCTGTCGCCCATCGAAACCAAACTGCCAGCGGCTGCTCCTTCTCCATCCCACTCCAATCAGATCAGACAGGGAGGAAAGAGGGCCATCCCCAGAAGGCAGAACAGATCATTTCCCTTGCTTAAATATTGATGCATGCAGCAGGCAGCTGCACCCAGGTGGCTGAGCTGAAGTCCAGGCCCTTCTATTTCTGAGGACTTCCCCATGAAACTCATGTCTTCCTTGACTCCGTGGCCAAACGAAATTGGACTTTTCATTTCTTGAAAGTATACTTGATCCTCTCAAAATGTTTCTCCCTTACCGCTTTTCAAAAAATAAATAATAAAAACCTACGTCTCTTAGCCTGTCTCATTTCCTGTACTTGGCACATCTTGCTGTGAGGGTCACATCTACTTAAGTCTCTTCTGCAGCCTCAGATTAGACAACTTGTGTCTGATCCTACCTGGTGTGACAACTTATAAAAGAACAGATGAGATGAGAAAGTCACATAGGAATGGGAAAAAGAGACAAAGTCATTCTGTGTTTCCTTTTTTTCTTCCTCATTCCTTCCTTCCTGCCTTCCTTCTTTCCTTCCTTCCTTTCTTTCTTTTCCTTTCTTCTTTCCCCTTTCTTTCTCTTTTCTTCTTTCTTTTCCTTTCTTTCTTTTCTTTCTTTTTCTTTTTTCTTGCTTTCTTTTTTCTTTCTTTCTTTCCTTTTTCATTTTTTCTTTTCTTTTCTATTTTTTCTTTTCTTTCTTCTCTCTCTCTCTCCTTCCTTCTCTTTCTTATTGACCAGTGCCACTTTACAAATACTTTCACATTTTGTCATTTTTTTTTCTCCCTCCTAAAGCTAGCTGTCCATAAAAAATTCAAGATGGATGCCTTGGGTAATTGCATGGAATTTCTAATAAGTGTCAAGTATTTAGGATTAAAAATAAAATCTCCTGACTTCAGCAGAATAACCCAAAAACTCTCATTAGTTACTCCACATTATTTAAATATATATTTTTCCTTCAATGTTTTAGGTGATGAAGAAGATTAAGAATGATTCCATAACGGTCAGTACAGTATTTCACATTCACTGACCTTTTGTGTAATTTGATATGTTCCTTCAAGAAGTCAGTTACGGCATGTTAGAGGAAAGCTTGATTTATAAACATTGCTCGTGGGTGTGTGGGGAGGGAGTGGAGGGGAGTGTGTGGTTTGTTCCCATCCTGAGTTTTTATCTTTAGAATCAGTTTACACCTGTGAGGAGTTCATTAATGTATACTTACTCTTCTAAATTACTGCCATATTTTCTGTATTAATGCTCAGTTCCCCAGAAGAACTGGGCAGAGTTGAGACAGGAGGTCTTAGGTCTGGGTTGACTGGAGGGGTGTGGACCAGAGGAGACTCAAGTCATCGCTGAAGGGGAGACAAGGATGACTGGGAAGACAAAGCATCAGATCTGGAGGGAAATTCTCAACAAGGACAGAGTCCATTTCTGGGGTGCCTAGAACATAGTGTGGGAATTGGGTAGACAGACAAGACCCCCAAATTGCCAGATTGGGTCAGACTTTCAGTGATTGGTACATGTTATATGCCCCCAAATCTAATTAATTATTCCTTTAACTAGTGAATTTTTCCTTTGGTGACAAATGCTTAGTTGTCCTCTCTGAAGTACTTTTCTCAAGTGTCAATAATGTTTCTCCCAAATAACCCTAAATTCCAAGTCAGCTACCATTTGCACATTCTCACAATATTTACAAAGTATTCCAGATCCATTGCCTCTAATTCCCGCAGCAACTCTGTGAGTTCCCTGTCATCATGTGTGCAAATTGTAAAGTGGAAATGTACAGGTGGTGACTTGCCCAATTAGATTAAAATTGCGTTCTAAATATCACATCTAGGCACATCATAAAGAAACTACAGAACCAAAGAGATTTTTAAAAATAAGCCTAACATTTACCAGACAGAGGAGACTGATTACCTTCCAAACAATGACTGCTAGCATGACAGTAAGTTTTTCTGTGGCCACACAATGAAATAATGACTTAAAAGTGCTGAAGTGAGGGGGGAAAAGTGAATCTAGAATCTTATACCCAGCTAAACCATCTTTCAAGAATGAGTGTGAAATCAAGACTTTTCAGGTATTCTATTCTAAGAAAGTTTGCCGTCTGGAGACCCACTGAAAATCCACAGAGGTATGGGACACAAGAAACGATGGTGAGCACACAAGTGGGAAATTTAGTTAATTTACTTTTCAGAAGCCTACATTATATAAAAAGTAAAATAAAATCTCTACATAATAAAAAGCAACTTAAAAATGGGGAGAAGTCCAACAAGGAGAAGTCCAATGAGGGTCTCACTATGCTGCCCAGGCTGGAGCACAGTGGTGTGATCTTGGCTCACTACAAACTCTGCCTCCCAGGTTCAAGCAATTCCCCTGCCTCAGCCTCCCGAGTACCTGGGATTACAAGTGTGCACCACCACACCTGGTTCAATTTTGTATTTTTAGTAGAGATAGGGTTTCACCATGTTGGCCAGGCTGGTCTAGAAGTCCTGACCTCAAGTGATCCTCCTGCCTTGGCCTCCCAAAGTACTGGGATTACAAGCATGAGCCTTCATGCCTGACCAACGAGTTTTTTAAGTATGCTAAATCCTTGTCTTATTCAGGAGGAGAACAATACTGAATTAACTTTAAATTCTGTTTGAAAAATATTATTTCATATGTAGGTTGACATAGGAAGTTTCGGTTCTATCAACTTTTTTTTTTTTTTTTTTTTTTTTTTTTTTTTACTTAAAATAAGTGCTTGAAAATACGGCTAAGTGTTAGATTATCATCTGGGTAATAGGAACATTCTGTAGTTTTCTGTATGTTTTACATAATTATAAAAATTAAAGTCTGGCTGGGCACAGTAGCTCATGCCTATAATCCTAGCACTTTGGGAGGCCCAGGTGGGAAGATTGCTTGAGCCCAGGAGTTTAAGACCAGCCTGGGCAAGATAGTGAGGTCTCCATCTCTATAAAACATTTTTTTTTAAATTACCCAGGTGTGGTGACGCATGCCTGTAGTCTCAGCTACCGGGAGGCTGAGGCAGGCGGATGGCTTTTGCCCAGGAGTTGGAGGCTGCAGTGAGCTACGATTGTACTCCAGCCTGAGGGACAGAGAGAGACTCCGTCTCTTAAAAAAACAACAAACAAACAAACAAACAAACCAAAAACCCAAAGAACATTAAAGTGTCCTTTTCTACTTGCAATCTATTACAAAAACAGTTAAAGTAGATCCTCTTTCAGGAAGGAGTCCCACTTCAGAATTTTAAGTAGACAGTCCAGTATGTACCCCCAAAGTTTAAATATAAGCATGCTTCCTATTCAAAGTTCACGAAACTGAAAAATTAGAAGTAAGCTTCTCATAAGGCAGGGACTTGATCTACTTTCTATCTGTATCCCTGAAGAGCTAGCACAGAGCTTAATATGAAGTCCTCGATTAAGAAATGTTGAAAGAATAAGTGAATAGATATGCCAAATATCAAGTCGCAGGGAAATGTGTAATACATTTTAGAAAACTTTTCACCAAAAATGTTTGAAATTTATATTTGGATCCAGCTATACCAGAATAAAGCAACTTCACCGAATTTCCCTTCCCTGTTAATTTTTCATTTTCTTTAATGTGTTGCTCAGACTTCAAGGTTGATCAGATATTTATTGGAGGCCTAATATTTTTTGTCTTCCTCATGTGGGTGCTCCTCCTCCATCTCTCCTGAGTTCCCCTCCCTAGTTCTAGCTGCCCTCCGCACAACCTACACCCAACTGTATTTCCTCTGCTTTGTTGCCCAGTGCTGCTTCTTCTCCTATAGTTGATGAGTAATAATACAAGTAAGATTGAATAATCCTATCGAACACTCCCCATATGCTGGTTATTCCTCATATCATCTCATTTAATCCTCAAACAATCTTGTGAGGTGGATATTAGTGTTATCCCCATTTTACAGATGTAGAGACTAAGACAGGAGATTTAAAAACTTGCTCAAGGCCAGAGAGAGAGAGTAGGTGAATCTGATCTCAGAATGTAAGCTCCTGATCAGTATAGCAACCTGCATCCCTGCAGGAGCTGGCGGAGGAGGAGGAGGAGAAGGAGGAGGCGGCAGGTGATTCCTAGCCACAATAGCATTGGCAACACTGGGGAGCTGCTCTTTCCCCACTTCTAACCAGGCACCAAATCCCGTCTGTTTTCTGTGATGGTTAATATTGAGTGTCAACTTGATTGAATTGAAGGATACAAAGTATTGTTCCTGGGTGTGTCTGTGAGGGTGTTGCCAAAGGAGATTAACATTTGAGTCAGTGGACTGGGAGAGGCAAACCCACGCTCAATCTGGGTGCCCACCCATCTAGTCAGCTGCCAGCATGGCTAGGATAAAAGCAGGCAGAGGAATGTGGAAGGACTAGACTGGTTAAGTCTTCTGGCCTCCATCTTTCTCCCATGCTGGGTGCTGCCTGCTGTCGAGCACTGGACTCCAAGTTCTTCAGCTTTGGGACTCTTGGACCTTCGACAGACTGAGGGCTGCACTGTCGGCTTCCCTACTTTTGAGGTTTTGGGGCTCAGACTGGCTTCCTTGCTCCTCAGCTTGCAGATGGCCTAATGTGGGACCTCACTTTGTGATGAGTCAGTACTCCTTAATAAACTCCCCTTTAGATATACCTCTATCCTGTTAGTTCTGTCCTCTAGAGAACCCTGACTAATACCGTCTCCTAATAACATTTTGACAGTCTTTGCCAAGAACTACTTTGAAGGCTTTCAACAACCGTATGAGGTGGAGTACCACTAGTAACCTCCCAGCATGTGGAGAAACCGAGGCACTGAAGCGGTGAGTAATTTGCCCAAAGCCATAGGATGGTGAACAGTAAAGCCAGGACTCAACCGCAGGAAGCCCGGCTGTGGAGTCACGTTGTTCATCACTATTCTGGACAACCTCTGAGCAAAACCCGCTTCGGCGCCCTCCACACTGACCCTGTGCTGTGCGGGCTCTTAGCGTCTCTAAACCGACCTATTACAACAACTTCCTAGTGGACTCTATGTGCAGATTCTTCCTACCACTTTCTCCCGAATTTTCCCTCCATTCTGCCACCAGAGAGTCTTTGAGAAACACACCTCTGATCATGCCCTTTTTCTGCTGGAGGAAACCTGAGATGGTTCCTCAGCACCTGCAGAACTGAGTGCAAGCTCCTTAGCATAGCATTCCAGGTTTCTCGCAGGCCAGCTCCAACCTCCATGGCCTTGTTTCCCAGGACTCTGCCACACCATCTGCCCTATCACAGGGAACTTTGCAGCGTTTCTGGAATCTGCCCCATCCTTTCCCATTCTCTGTGTCTCTGCACACACTGTTGCTTTGCTTGGAATGTGCTTCCTTGTCTTTGGTGAGGGAACTTCTCTTCCACTCCCTGTCCAGCCCTCTAGCCCTCCTCTGTGCCTCCCACCAGTGACCACAGTAATCACTGAGGTCATTTACTTGGAATCGCATCTCATCAGAACTGCCTTGGATGCAGAAAGGTCAAGGGCTCCCAGAAGTTGTTCCCCCAGGATTCACACATCCAACCCAGTGTGGCTGCTGTCTGTCCTCACTCAGGTGGCTGTGGAGGTGAAGCCAGGTGACCTACTGGTCTGCCGTGCAGGAGGGCAGATGAGGTTCAGGACGGTCGGGACTGAGCACCCCACACTGAGTTTCAAGTGCACACTGCTAGACAATCAGTGAATGGTGCACAGGTAACTTGAAAAATGAGGTATCCTGCCCATTAAGATGCTTGATGAGCATTTGAGGGAAATCCCTGCCCAATCCAAGGTACCAGCTGGGGTGCAGGTGAGCAGGGAAGAATGAAGGACATAGTTATGCAGAGGATGGCATACCCCACCAGCAATGCCTGAGGAGACTGTGGAGAAGAGAGAACAGAACTAAGCTCCTCAGAGACTGCAAAGAGGTTTTCTGCTCATCCAATTTTAAATACTGACCTTCAGCTCAACCTTGTGGGGCAGGCGGGTGGACTTGACTACCCCATTTTACAGAGGGGAAAACTGAGACCCAGAGAAGTTACATGACTGGGAAAGTGATGTGAGTGAGTGGAAGAATTAAGACTGAAATGTAAGATTTTTTGGTTCTAGGTCACAGCTTCTCCATGCTGTGGTTTGAATGTTTGTGTTCCTCCAAAATTTGTGTTGAAACCTGATCACCAATGTGGTGGTATTGGAAAGGGAAGCCTGTCTCTTATTAATAGGATTCATGCTCTTATAAAAGAGGCTTCAGAGAGCTTTCATCCCTTCTGCTTTGTGAAGACACAGCAACAAGGCCACATCTTTCATCTTGCAAGGAGACAGCAGCCCTCACAGACATCTGCTGGTGCCTTGATTTTGGACTTCCCAGCCTCTAGAACTGTGAAAAGTAAAACCCTATTGTTGATAAAGTAGCTGGTCTAAGTTATTTTCTTATAGCAGCAGGAACAGACTAAGACACCTGTCTACCCTAGGGCATCACTAGCTCACGAGGCGCTTTGTGCAAATTTGAAAAGGGCCCCCTCCCTCCTCCTAGCAGAAGCAGGAGACACCCACTGAACCTGGCTTGGTGGGCAAAGCACTGGCTGGATCAAGGGCCCCCTTACCCTCCGGGACATACCCAACACAATCTAGGGGTGGCATTCTGCCCCCTCCCCACCCTCAACTTCACTCCTAGATCCCATCCCTCTTCTCCCATTGAGGACCCCACCTCACCTTGGGACTCTCTCCAGTGAGGAACTCTGGTGCCTGTAGCTGTTAGGCTGGACAATCAGAGACAGGAAGTCTGTGGTTGGGGGGCCATGCTTCCTGGGGGTGGTCCACTGGATGTGTGAACAGAATTCATGACCAGGGTCCTGCCTGAAGCCAACCCCCACCCCCAAACCCTGTCCTCATGAAACCCCCAGTTTATTTAATGTCTCCCCTGTCACCAATGTCTTTCTGGCAGCAAAGGACATCTGGTGATGCAGTGCTTCACACGGTGTGCGTGCTCCATAAATATTGAATGATGACAGGATATTTTTTTCAAAAAGATGAAGGTTCCACCTCTCAGGACTCTCTTTTGCTGTACATCTTTGCCAAGAGCGGGTTAAGACAGTCCATCTTTTAGCAAGAATCAGGGTTTGGAGATTAGTGAAGTGAGAATTGGTCAGGTTTAATGGCACAGATAATATTTTATTTTTATTTCAATTTTAATACACTATCAACATGCAATGAAGTAAGATATACGGCAACACTTGAGGAAGGAACTGCCCTCCAACTTATCTTCAGTTACCAATTTGGGACCAGTTTCTGAAGTTATTTTTCTGCCAGTCTTGAGAATCTCAGAAAATTTTGGCTTCATCACAATGATATATTAGGAAGGGTAAAGGTCACCTTAAACTTTGCACAAGAAATCAGAGTAGTGTTTGACCATGGCACTTGGAATTTTTTTCCCCAAAGACATAAAGAAGCCAGAAAAAAAGGAAAACTTCTTTCCTCGGAACAATGAACTTTCTTCATTCTCTGGCGACATCAAAGGTATTTATTTTGACCCCAGATGCCATTCGATGTACAAATTGGCTTAGTAAGCTGGGAATACTGATCTAGCTATAAAGAACTTGAGGACTGTAATTCTTTATTTATGCTTGTGGTTCCAGTTAGACTGGGCATCCTTTGGGTCAAGAATCACATCTGATTCATCTTAGAGTTTCTAACACACAGCACACTGCCTGGCACAGAGAAGGCACCCATTATAGGTTTGATGAATAACAATAATGATAATGATAGTTAAGTTGCAGTGAGTTTTTACAATGGGCCAGATGCTTTTTGAGTATTTTACATGCAGCATTTTATATTTACCACTCCATATAACCCTATGGGTGATGTAATGAGTTGACTTGTGCTCCTCTCCAAATTCACATATTGAAGTCCTAACCCGAGTACTTCCAAATGTGACCTTATTTGGAAATAGGGTTGTTGCAGATGGAATTTGTTAAGATGAAGTCATGCTGAGATAGGGTGGGCTTCTAATCCAATATGACTTGTGTCCTTATAAATGGAGGAAATTTGGGCACAGATACTTGTGAATCCAAAATATCTGAGACAGGTCTCAGTCAATTTAGAAAGTTTATTTTGCCAAGGTTAAGGGCGCGTGCATGACAGAGCCTCAGGAGGTCCTGACATGTACCCAAGGTGGTCTGGGTACAGTTTGCTTTTATACATTTTAGGAAGACATAATATGTTAATCAAAATGTAAGATTGATATTGGTTCGATCTGGATGGGTGGGAAAACTCGAGGTCGTGGGGGTTTCCAGGTCAGAGGTAGATTTAAACATTTTCTGATTGGCAATTGGCTGAAAGAGTTATTGTCAGTAGAAAAGAAAGTCTGGGTTATGATAAGGGGTTGTGGAGACTTAGGTTTTATCATGCAGATGAAGCCTCCAAGTGGCAGGCTTTAGAGAGAATAGACTAAATGTTTCTTATCAGACTTAAGGTCTATGTTGATGTTCCACTGTGGCCTGAACTAGATTTTCAGGGAATGCCTTTGGCCGAGAGGAGGGGTCCAGTCAGATGGTTGGGAGCCTTAGAATTTCACTGTTGGTTTACATACTCATCCAGGGAGAAAGCCATGTGAAGTTGAAGGCAGAGACCGCGGTGATGCAGCAGAAGCCAAGGAATGCCAAGGGTTACCAGCAAACCACTGAAAGCCAAGGGAGAGGCATGGAACAGATTTTTCCCTCACAACTTTCAGAAGGAACAAACCCTATCAACACCTGGATTTTGGACTTCTAGACTCCAGAACTAAGTTTTCGGAAAGAAGAAATGTTTGAAATGGTGGATGAAAAAAATATTTAAGCAGCTGCATAGAAAGCTGTGTAGAAGGTGTACAATGAGGAGAAATAGGAGAATTCAAAAGATTCCCTATCTTCCTAGAAATATTCTCCCCTCTTTAAAATGCCTGGCTATAGTGGATACTGGGCTGCACTGTCTAGATTCCCTCTCTCAGCGGAGAAGCCAGCATTCTCCCAGCTGACGAGCCCCTCTCCAGGAATTGCCCTCAGTGCGGGGAGTCACCCCACCCAACATCTTGCCCCACTGGTGGCTGCTGGGTGTGAAGGCCCAGCCCTCTTGCCTCAGGAAGTGACAGCTTCAGAGTTGGTCATCTCAGCTGCAGAGCTCTGGTGGCATTTGCTGGCTGGGGTCTCTGCTGCAATTTAACTTTCCTCTCTGTCACTCCTGCTTCCTTCACTCCCTTAAAAGTGTTGCTCCCCAAGAAATCGCCTACACACAAGTTCGTCTGCATTTTAGGAAACCTCATCTAAATGACTAGATGAAAGTGATCAATTAAGGACTATAAACAGCTCACAGTGTAACAGTAAGTGGACAAAACTGGAATAATAAAACCAAATATATGGTATTGTTCCAGTCTCACCAGTGCACCACAACATAGCAGTCTCTCCTTGTGGGGTATCACCTGGAGTTCTTTGTCTCACATCCGAGAGAACTAAGGAGTATGGACACAAACGGTACTTGAAGTGAAAGTTTCACAAGCGAAAGAAGAAAGCTCTCTGCATGAAGAGGGGGCCCGGAAGAGGGTCGCCATTTTTATAGTTGAATGTAAAGGCTTTTATAAAACAACCAATGAGGGCTAGGCATCTTATTTGCATAAGGCGTGAATTTCTGGTAGCTCCAGCCTGTCCTCCTAGTGCGCATGCAGGCCCTTAGCTCGAGTTACTCCATATTGTTTTGTTCCCCTTACTGAGTGTGTGTCAAGGGATGAAATTTTCCATGTGGGCACATCTGGGCAAGTCACTCGTGTCGCCTTTCTTATCTGTGTGGCTATTAGGCAAGCCCCCCTATGCAGGCTTCCTTATCTGTGCTTGCAGGCTGTTCTTTTGTTTGAAAGAATTCAACCAAAGACCCATCCTAACTGCCTGCCTGACTGGTTTCTTCCTTTCTCCTCTCTCACTATACCAATTTTATATATAAAAAAGATGCCATAGTGATTAAGAGCTTAAGTTCCAGAGACAGACCTGAATTCAGCTCAAATACAATCTTCAATAATTACTAGCATCTGACTTTGAAGAAAGTATATAACTTCTTTGAACGTCAGTTTTTTCATCTGTAGAATGAACTTGCGGCTTCCTAAGAAAAGTATTTTAGACCTAAAAAAATTACTCTCCTTAAAAACATATTGAAAAAACTTTGCAAAAAGGTAATATAAGTGATCTTTGTGATGTTGGAGCTGTTCAGTATCTGAACTGTGTCAGAACCTACACAGGTGATAAAGTTGCATAAAACTTAAAACACACATACAAATGAATACAAGTAAAATGTGAAGACAGTGGATGGTATCAACATCAATTCCTGGCTGTGATGTTATACTATAGCTTTGTAAAATGTAACCAAATGAGGACAGTAATAATGCCTACCTCTTGGGTTGCTATGTTAAGAGTAAATGACATGGCGCACGTAAAACATTTAGCACAGTATTATCTCTTTCAGAAAAAAGACTGGGAAGAAATATGCTACAATGCTAATGCTCAGTGTCTCTGAGTATTAGGGTTATGGAAGACTTTTATTTTTAAAAAATTGTATTTCCTAAGATCTTGATTATTAAACATATTATTATGTTATGTTATGTCAAAGAATATGTTCTATATTATTTGATTATTAAATATATTAAAAAGGACATCTAAGATTGCCTTTGCAGAATCTATGCCTCCATCTTAGCTGTGCCTGGTTTCCATTTGGGAGTCCATGTTTTCCAGAGACATTGGTTCCATATTCCTTACGACCACTATCACTATGAGGGTAGAGTTTATACCTGAGACAGACCCAATTAGCTTGTTTCATTCCTGGTAGCCCCAGAGATTATTTCAGGGGTAGACACATGACTTAAACCATTCCAATCAGAGTGAATCTCTGGACTCTTGCTCGGAATGTTGGGACAAAAGAGAACTTCTCACTTGCTATGAATCACTTATCTTAGGAGCTATTGATAGTTATCTTGTGACTCCATAATGAGCCTGCCTTAGGATGAAACTGATACCTTGGAAGGCAGAGAAAGAAAGAAATCTTGTCCCTATTGATATCATTGATTGTCTGAATCAAAACATATCTTATCTCTGGATTCTCCAGTTACATGAGTTAATAAATTCTCTTTATTTTTCAAGCAAAATTTAAATTGAGTTTCCCATTCCTTATAACATACTTACAAAATACTTGTACTATTTTCATAATCAGAAGTTAAGAATAAAAAGTATATATAAAAATACCACTCCTTCTATAGGCTCAGGTCAAGCCCCTCTTCCTCCAACAGTGGTCCCAGACCCACTGATCAGGCTGGTTTTCCTATCTGCTCTAGTCCTTGTTGCGTGGACGCCAATCTGACATTAAATAAACTCACGTCGTATGTTGTTTTCTGTCCCAGGTACATATATATCTTCCAATAAGTCAGAAAACTGCTTGAGAGTAGGGGGTCATGTCTTGTCATACTCATAAATCCCACAGTGCCATTTCATAACGCCCACAGGGTTATTTTTCTCAGGCCTCACATTTATAAAAAGCCTCAATTTAAACTTTAACATTATCTCCAAAAACGTCAAAGAAATAGTTGTATCTTGTTCATTAGACTCATTAATTTATCAGTAAACACACTCATATGTCAGTAAAACTATTGCAATATACAACTATTTAATTTTAATTTTAATTTTTAGGGCTGTGGTCTCCCTCTGTCACCCAGGCTAGAGTGTAGTGGCATTATCATAGTTCACTGCAGCCTCGAACTCCTGGGATCAAGAGGTTTTCCTGCCCTAGCCTCTGAAGTAGCAGGGACTACAGGAATGTACCACCATGTCTAGTTAATTTTGAAATATTCTGTAGACATGACAGTGGTTGGGGAGTGTTCTCACTATGCTGCCCAGGCTGGTCTTAAACTCCTGGCGTCAAGCAATCCTCCTGCCTCGACCTCCCAAAGTGCTGAGATTACAGGTGTGAGCCATGACGCCCAGCTTAATTTTGTTTTAATATATAGGAATCTCCAGTGATTGAAAACGTCCTCTGAGATGTACTCAGTGACTGGCAGACTGGTCACTATGTATATATTTTCCCTCTGTAACTGGGAATCAGTTACAGAGTCATTGTGTTCTCAGAGTTTGAAGGATTGAGGAAACTGAGGCCCACACAAGCAGAGGGATTTGTCCAGGCAGCACAGCTCATTGTTGGCAGAGCCAGGTCTTGAACCCAGGTCTTCAAATTGCCCAGTAAATACTCATTAAATTGATTAAAACCATACCTGTAGAATGACCTGCAAAGCGTTGTGCAAATTCACCTTGCAAGGTGCTGCACAGATGCTTCGATAAGAGTTTTACAGCAGGTTCAAAGTTGTTAACTCATTTTTCAACTTGTCTGTGGCCCCCTATGATATAGAGCACTAGGCTGATGTAGGAAGGGATTTTTCTCCACCGGTCAGTCAGGTGGCTTATTTCAGCCCCCGGAGTAGCTGTTAATCAGGTTTCAATAGACTTCAGCGTTTCACTCAGAACCTGTTGGCAATCCTAAACTCTACTGATGCTGTCATCTCTGCAAAATGAGCTCCGGCTATGGCCCCATCCGTTTTCAATTTTATTGAGGGATCCCTTCAGAACAGTTCCTGCTGCAGCATTAATATGGACCTCAGCAGGGACACCCTTCCTTACCCCAAGCTGCTCTCTCTGGGTTCAGAATGATGGGCTCTGGCTCCTGGAGATTTAAGAGCATTGAGGCAAATTTTTAATGTGCTTTGTCCCAGTGCCAGTCCAGTTCTTCCCCATGCACAGAGTGGTGGCTATTTGGAGCTAACAATACTCCTCTCTAGGGCTGTCAGACCCTGTACAATTTTTTTTCTGCACAACTTTGCAGAGGAGTCTCCTGCTCTGCTTCTTGATTTTTATTAGACCTGTTGAATCGCTTCTGTGCTCTTCCACATCTTTCTGTCCCGATCTTCTTCCCCAAGCAGATCTAACACAAATAGCTTCTAACACACTGAGCAACTACTGTGTGCCTAATTCTGATCTAAGCAGCTTATCTCATTCAAACTCACAACCATCTTATGATAAGCAACATTCTTAGCCCTTCTCAGCTGGGGAAACTCAGACTTGAGGGAGCTTCAGTGACTGGCACAAAGTCACACTATTAAGAATTGTTGGTGTTGGACTCTTGAACCCAGGCAATTCAATTCTAGGACTAGCACCCTTTGCAGCTGTGCTACACTGTCTCTAAGTTTGTGAAACTGGTTCCCTTGGAACCTGCTCTTATCACTTCTACCCATATGCAAATGACCACCAACCCTACCTTGAGATCATGGCAGTTTTATCCCTTAAGCATTAGAGTCACAGTGTGTAGGAATTGTGGCTTTCTATGAAAAATATTTGACAACTAAAAAAATTACTCTCCTCAAAATAATAAAAGAACATTGCAAAAGGGCAACATGAGGATTCTTGTGATGTTTAACTGTTCAGTATCTTGACTATGTTGGAACCCATATAGGTGACACAATTGTATAGAACTTACACACACACACATATACACACATAAGTAAGATGGGAAATCTGAATAAGACAGATGGTATCAATGTCACTATCCTGGTTGCTACATTGTACTATAGTTTTGCAAAAGGTTAAAATTGGAGGAAACTGGGCCAAGTATTCCTTCTTAAAACTGCATGTGAAGCTGGGCGTGGTGGCTCCTGCCTGTAATCTCAGCACTCAGCTCAGTTCAGACCATCCTGGCTAATACGGTGAAACCCTGTCTCTGCTAAAAATACAAAAAAAAAAAAAAAAAAAATTAGCTGGGCGTGGTGGCGGGCACCTGTAGTTCCAGCTACTTGGGAGGCTGAGGCAGGAGAATGGTGTGAACTCAGGAGGTGGAGCTTGCAGTGAGCCGAGATCGCACCACTGCACTCCAGCCTGGGTGACAGAGCGAGACTCCATCTCAACAAAACAAAAAGCAAAACAAAACAAAACAAAAAACTGTTTGTGAATCTACAATTTTTTAAAACGGGGGGTGGGGTGGTGGGGTGGGGGGAAGAACATTGCACAGTAAAAATTAGTGTAATCAGCTTTCTGTATCATGGATTCCACAACCATAGATTCCACCAACTGCTGATTGAAATATTTAAAAACTGGCTGGGTACAGTGGCTCGCGTCTGTAACCCCAGCACTTTGAGAGGTGAGGCAGGAAGATTACTTGAGGCCATGAGTTCAAGACCAGGAGTTAGAGGCCAGCTTGAGCAACACAGAGAAATGTTGTCTCTACAAAAAAATTTTAAAAATTAACCAGGCATGGTGGCACATACCTGTAATTCCAGTACTTTGGGAAACTAAAGCAGGAAGATCACTTGAGCCTGGGAGTTTGAAGTTACAGTGAGTTATGATTGTGCCACTGCACTCCAGCCTGGGTGACAGAGTGAGACCCTGCCTCTAAAACAAATTAAAAATGAAATAAAGTATTTGGAAAATTTTTTGTAAAACAATACAATAAAAAAATACAAATTTTACAAAACAATATAGTATAAGAGCCATTTACAGAGCATTTACATTGTATTATGTATTATAAGTAATGTAGAGATGGTTTAAAGTGTACAGAAAAATGATTGTTAAGTTATATGCAAATACTATACATTTGTATCAGAGACTTGAGCATTTGTGGATTTTGGTATCTTTGAGAGTTGTTGGAACCAATCCTGATGGGTACCAAGGGACAACTGTATATGTTTAATTAAATGTTTACAAAATGTAATGCTGGTCAATTGGTTTAGTGGAACAAGTCAACAATACAAATCACAAGGAAAATTCAATAATTTTTAGCAGACTTAACTATTTTAAAAGTCCTTTCAAATTTTATATGGCCAGAAAAAAAATGTGTGTGATTTTTGCATGTGAATGCATTGTAATGTGTTTGGTTGGATATGGCTGGAGCCTTCAAAAGTAAGATTGTCTAGGGCCTAGGGTCTTGAAATGACTCTGCTTGCCAACCCTCTTATGCCGCCTCCAATGAAGTATGTGCAATAAAAATGAACTCAAAACTTACCATCTCTAAAACTGGGCTTCTAATGTCTATCAAATCACTATTTCTGCATTCTCTAAACTTCTAATAGTCCACAAGATAGCACAGCTTTTCTGAAGGTAGGTTTGGCCACATTTACCCAAAATCTTAAACTTCGTATACGCTTTGGCCCAGAAAATGGTAGCTCTCAATTTTGGCGGCAGAGTTGGGGAGGGGAGGCTGGTGGCTTCAGAGTGGTGAAGTTGGGGTGGTTTTAAAATTATTTTCTTTATTTTTTTCTGCATTTCCTAATTTCTAATAACTGGGGGGAAAGGAACCTGAAAATGGCAGTTCAAATGTTGCTAGCCATGAGAGAACTCCTTAATTCCAAGTTCAGTATTTTAAATATGACATGTAAAATCATGAAAGATGAAACAACACTAACACAAGAAGGATGAACATAGAAGAGTGGTACTGCCATGAGGGCAGACATAGAGATCCATGGAGTCGAATTGAGAGTCCAGAAATAAATCTATACATCTATGGTCAATTGATTTTTGACAAGCGTGCTAAAAAAATTCAATGGAGAAAGAACAGTCTTTTGTACAAACAATGCCAGGAAGCTGGATGTTCTGGTTTTCCAGAATGAAAAAGAATAAATGAATAAAGAATGAATTTAGACTCTTACCTCACACCATATACAATACAAAAATTAACTCAAGATATATCAAAGACCAAAATGAAAGAGCTAAAAGTATAAAACTTTCAGAAGGGAATTGTAAGTATAAATCTTTGTGACCCTGAGCTAGGCAACAGTTTCTTAAACATGACACCAAACACACAAGCAAACAAAAATTGGATAATTGGATTTCATCAAATTAAAAACTTTATATGTCAAAAGACACTATCAAGTACTTAAAAGGACAACTCATAGTATGGGAGAAAATATTTGCAAATCATATATCTGATAAGGATCTAGTATTCAGGCTATATAAAGAATCCTTCTGATTCAACAATCAGAAGACAACCCTATTAAAAATGAGCAAAAGATTTGAACAGACAGTTTTACAAACAAGATGCGTAAATGGCCAATAGGTGCATGAAAAGATGCTAAACATTAGAGTTATTAGGGAAATGCAAATCAAAACCACAATGAGATATCATTTCACACCCACAAGAATGGCTAGAAATTGGAACCCTCATACATTGCTGGTGGAAATGTATTAATAAAATAGTGCAGCCGGGCACGGGGGCTCATGCCTGTAATCCAGCACTTTGGGAGGCTGAGGTGGGTGGATCACCTGAGGTCAGGAGTTTGATACCAGCCTAGCCAACATGGTAAAACGCTGTCTCTACCAAAAATACAAAAAATAGCTGGGCATGGTGGCGAGCACTTGTAATCCCAGCTGCTCAGGAGGCTGAGGCAGGAGAATCGCTTGAACCCGGGAGGCGGAGGTTGCAGTGAGCCAAGATCGCGCCACTGCACTCCAGCCTGGACAATAAGAGTGAAATTCCATCTCAAATAAATAAATAAATAAAATAAAATAGTGCAACCATTGTGAAAATCTGTTTGATGGTTCCTCAAAAATTATACATAGAGTTACCATATAGCCCAGCAATTTCACTCCTAGGTAAATACCCAAGAGAATTGAAAATATATATTAACACAAAAACTTGTACATGAATACACATGGCAGCATTATTCATAATAGTCAGAGTAGAAACAACCCAAATGAATGAATCAACAAAATGTGATATGTTCATACAAAAATATTATCCAGCCACATAAAGGGATGAAGTACTGATGCATTCTACAACATGGATTAACACTGAAATATTATCCAAACTCCAAGGGCCACATGGCATATGACTCCATATGAAATGTCCAGAATGGGCAAGTTCATAGGGATAGTATTCCTTTAGGGGGTGGTGAAAATGTTCTGGAATTCAATAATGGTGATGGTTGCACGACTTTGTGAATATACTAAAAGTCACTGAATTCTACACTTCAAAATGGTGTGTTTAATGGTATGTAAATTTTATCACTCTCTCAAAAAAAAAAAAAAAAAAAAATTAGAGTGAATCTGGGTCAAGGAACCAATCCAAGAACTCAATTAGGATCATCTTTTGGGGCAGTTGGCTGGGAAGCTGCTGTCCCAAGCCAGCCAGAGCCTAGAGCAGCTGCGTGGAAGGCTGAGGACGAGGCATACAGGTGAAGGGGGAGGCCTAGATCCGGCATGCAGGGAGGATTGTCCTCTCACATGTGCTTCGAGTTCTTCCACACAGAGCAACAGATTTTCTCACATGCTCTGACCTTTCCCTCCTTGGCGTTGTTTGACTTCTTGAAGTTGAGGCTCAGGACTTGGGTCCCTCTTCACCTTCAGCACCAACCAGCCATTGCTATCGACTTACACAATGCTCCTCTCCATCATTACCTTTTTAACACTAATGGAAACAGAGGTTTTAAAGATTTTTGTTTTTTAATCCAGCCAATAAAGTGAAGTGTTTCTCAGGAAGATCAGCACTGGAGGGGTGTCATTGTCTCTTCCTCCAGAGTTTTGTCAATATTTCAGTTTCATTAAATAGGCAAAAGATTTTCATATTTCCGAAGCTGAGTCAACCCTGTGGGCACCATCTCCCAGTTCTCTTGCCTGTGGATCCTGCTTGGTTCTTTTTCTGTGAACTCTCAGCCCAGAAGCAAGAGCAGGAGCTAGGTTTCACAGCCTTCCCTGCGTGGGTTAAGGATCACCTGTGTTACTAATAATTGTTGTCTTTGGTAACCTCTTCCTGAACAGTAACAAAAGGTATAAATCACCCCCAAGGCTCTTAATTACTCCCATTAACAGTTGCTTTGTTATCCCGGATGCAGAGCAGTTTCACTGCACTGTGAGTACACACAGTGAGTTCAGAGGTACAAGCCTGGCATTAAGCCAGGAGTTAAAATAAGTTATGCTAAGTGGATGGCTCAATTGTTCCCCTGGACTCCCTCTCGGTCTGGGGGATGTGGGCCTGAGCAAATGCTATAGGAGTCTAAGGTCTGTGCATCTTCTCGGAGTTCCTTGAGGTGTTAACGCTGCCTTTTGCCACGGTCATTTTATTTTTCTCTTCTTTTTTTTAGTTTTGCTTCTAGCGTCGCTGTTTTCTTCCTCCCTCCTTCTCCTATCCTACCCTGTGCCTCTACAAATCTTTCTTCCTTTTCTTCCATGCATTCTGTAACTGGCAAAAGCTATAGTTGTAACGTTTTTTTGACCTAAAAGGAAGAAGCTGAGGTAAAATTAATCTAAGTAGAGAGTTTACTTGGGCCAAGCTTGAGGGCTGCAACCCAAAAGCATAGATTCAAGTTGTCCTGAATACACACTCCAATTAGCAGCAGTGACAAGTGGATTTGTAAAGGCAAAGAAAAGGGGACCGGGAGTGGGGTGATACAAAGTTGTTTGTCAGAAATTCTCATTGGTTTACAAAAATAACATTGATTAGTGATCGCCTATGCACTATTAAGCTATAGGGTGTGGGTTATAGGGTCCGGTGTGACTTCAGTAGGTTAATTTATAGCTATCTGTGGCAATAGCAAGCCGTTTCAAGAGACGAACACATAGCTGAAAAGTAGGGAGGTAGATTGTGTTTGCTGTCTCATTTTAATGCCTCTCTGATCATTAAAAGGATCCCGCAGGTAAAGGTTCTTTTCTTTCCTCACACTTAGGAGGAAAAATTAAAATAAGATAAAAAAAGCCACTCAGCTGGGCCTTTTGAGCTGGAAATTTGGAGGGTTTGGGCTTTGCTTTTGTTTTTGTCAGCTCTCCTTTTCAAAACTCCGTCCCTGTGCCCAGGTTGTTCCCTTGGACTCCCTCTTGGTTTGGAGGATGTGGGCCTAAGCAAATGCTATAGGAGTCCGGGGTCTGTACATCGTCTAGGACCTCCTTGGGGTGCTACTGTCAGAGGCATTTGAACCAGAGCAACTCCATCTTGAACAGGAGCTATGTAAAATGAGGCTGAACTTACTAGGCTGCATTCCCAGATGGTTCAGCATTCTAAGTCACAGAATGAGATAGGAGGTCAGCACAAGATACAGGTCATAAAGGCCTTGCTGATATAACAGTCTGCAGTAAAGAAATTGGCCAAAACCCATCAAAACCAAGATGGCTATGAGAGCAACCTCTGGTCGACCTCACTGCTACACTCCTACCAGTGCCATGACAGTTTACAAATGCCATGGCAACATCAGGAAGTCATCCTGTATGGTCAAAAAAGGGGAGGCATGAATAATCCACTCCTTGTTTAGCATATAATCAAGAAATAACCATAAAAATGGGCGACCAGGAGCCCTCAGGACTACTCTGTCTATGGAGTAGCCATTCTTTATTACTTTTCTTTCCTAATAAACTTACTTTTGCTTTGCACTGTGGACTTTCCCGGAAGTTTGCACAAGATCCAAGAACCCTCTCTTGGGGTCTGGATCTGGACCCCTTTTCTGTAACATCTTTCTGGTGACCACCAAAGGGACTATAGTGAGGAAACTCCTGACTCAAAGTCTAACTTTGGTTAGGCAGTGGGGTCCGGTAACACTGTGAGTCAAATCTCCAACTCCTCAGTGAGAAATTCAAGAAGCTTAGTCACGCTCCCTCCATGCGCCACTGTGAACTATGATCCTTGAGACCATAGGCTAGGGAGACGGAAAGACCTGGGTTCTGACTCCAGACTTTCAGGTCCTCTCCGTGTGACCTCAACAGATAATTTACACACACGGAGCCTCAGATGTCCTACAGGTCTGACCTCACAGGTCAGGAGGATTAAATGAGATGCACGTGACAGTGCTTAACACAATGCATGGCACAAAGTAAGTCCTTAATACATGGGAGCTGTGACTCTGGCAATGGTGGCACGCTGAAACACGTGTGTGGCCTTGGCTTTCATAACCCCTGCCTTTCTTCAAGCTGTTTCCTCAGCTGGGTATGCCCTATTTCCCCAACCCACCCTGCCTATCAGAATCCGAATTACTCTTAAGGATTTTCCCATCTGAGGCCCCAACTCCACCCATCAGCTCCCTGCCCCCACTGGTCTGATCTCCTCTGTCCTCCCAGCCAGACCCTTAGAGCATGGGTTGGGTCTTTAAGATGGATTTTGCTTCATTCTGCCTTGAATTCTGTCAACTTTTGTTACTGGGTTTCAGCTTTCTGAAGACAGGAGCCGTACCCGGCATGTTCGTGGAGAGAAAAAAGTTCCATTTAAAAATAATGAGTCTCTTCCAGACATCCTGAAGTATAAAGAGCCTTGAAACTGCTACCTGATGAGAAGTACCTCAGAGGCTTTTAAAAATTCATTTGGTAATATAAAATATTCTCCTTTTTCCCCTTCCCCTTTGGAAGGAGTCAAAATCTCCTTGTAATTTCCTTTTCACTGAAATGGCCAAATCTGGATCACATAGTGGTATGGCTTGGCTGTGTCCCCACCAAAATCTCATCTTGAACTGTAGTTCCCATAATCCCCACGTGTCATGGGAGGGACCCGATGTAGATAATTGAATCATGGGGGTGGTTTCCCTCATCCTGTTCTCATAATAGTGAGTGAGTTCTCATGAGATCTGATGGTCTTATAAGAGAATTTTCCCCCACCTTAGCTCTGCACTTCTCCGTGCTGCCGTTGTGTGAAGAAGGATGTGTTTGCTTCCCCTTCCACCATGATTGCAAGTTTCCTGAGGCCTCCCCAGCCCTGTGGAACTGTGAGTCAATGAAACCTCTTTTTAAAATAAATTACCCAGTTTGGGGTATTTCTTCATAGCTGCATTAGAACGGACTAACACCCATGGACACCTCTCTCCATCAGGTACCAACCCCACCTTTCCCTGAGATCAAGGAATCTTGATCCAACTCCTGAAAAAAATTCAGGTTCTGTTAGCGGGGTCAAATAACTGAGAAGAAAAAAAATCTCTCACTCGGTCTCTCTCTCTCCAAACATATACATATACATATATATACAAGTCAAGTCATCAAAATCCTAAATAGCGTTTATCTCTCGGTAATGAGAATTTGGGTGATGTTAATTTTCCATTTTTTTTCTTTCTGTAATTTCCAAGGTCTCCACAATGACTATCTATTACCACTGTAATCAGAAAACAATGTTAACAAAAGGAGTCCTATGGGAGGAAAATAAAGCCTCCTTCAATAGAAATACATGGTAAAGTCATAAGCTCAGGTTCTCTAAGGCAGTTCTGATTTGAAACACTTGATTCCGTTGACCTCAAAGCACTGTACTCTCTTGTCACCTGTGTTGCTGCAGTCTAAGTGAGAAGTTCCTTTGTAAATGTGATTCACCTAGTAAAGCATCCAAGGGGTCCTCCTGGCACAGTCCCAGCTTGCCTAAGCTGTTCCCATATGAGCAACTATCTGCCTGTAGCAGCTCCCACTGCACTAAGGAAGATTGCAATAACGCTCTACCACGGTCAGGAATCTGCTATACAGTTAAAATAAACAGGACTTAAGATCCTATCTTCATCATCATCACTATTATCACCATCATTTATAGAACTCTTGCTACCACCCACTTGATAATGCTGCATTATCTCACTCAACCTCACAACAACCCTAAGGTAGAGACTAGTACTTTTTCCATTTAACAGAAAAGGAAACAGAAACTTAGAAAAGTTTTCACCAGAGAAAACATTCATTTCACCATATTCTACTCTGAAGCAGTTCATATGAGAAAGATACAGATCACTGGGTTCAGAATGTAATCTGTGAAAACAAACTTTGAAAATAGACAGCAAAAAAAAAATCACATCGAGGTTGAATATTTTCACACCACGATGGTGTGGGGGGAAGGCTGCCAGGTAAGTCAAAAGGAGTCAAAATACTTATGTAAAACTGTGGCCCAAAAATGAGAGCTCGGTCAGACTGACAGGGGACAGAAAACCACAGGGAAACAAACAAACAAACAAACAAACAATGTTTGTACTTGGAGGTCAGTATTTCCAAAATGCATAATCTGGTTGGAACTCGAGCCTGATTTTGCATGCACTGAGTAAAGAGAATGGGCCCCAGCTGGGTGGTGAGGACCCTGAGTTAGCCTATTGTCCTAATTATTCAATAGTTGTTTTCCTAATAAATTCAGTTATTATTATTGTAAGAAATAGCATGTGTGAGATCTCTTGTGTCCCTTTAATAGACTTTATTTTTGTTGTTGTATAGTTTTATTTCATTGCTGAGGCTGAAGTAATTCAGTTTAAAAGCTATATGTTACGGGCAAGCTGCTTACAATATATGGTCTCAGAAATTTTTGGAAACTTGTCTTTAGGTATTATTGGCACAAAATAACAGCCTAGAGTTTGGTCCTCTGTGTGTAAAAGACAAATAAAGCTTCCTGCGGCTTGACAACTTATGAAAGTTAACTCTGCCACAAAACATAGGCAGGTGTGGGGAGAAGGCAAAGGCTCTGAAATCTTCTAACTCTGGAATGAGAAAACCAAAGATGGCTTAAGAATCTAAAGAATATAAGACTATAATCAGGAAAAGTTAAAGACTTCTAATTTAAATGAAAAATAACAAACCACAGACTGGGAGAAAATATTTGCAAAAGACATAGCTGATAAAAGACTGTTACCCAAAATATACAATGAACTCTTAAAACTCAGAAAATGAGCAACCCAGTGAAAAAAATGGACCAAAGACCTACACAGACACCTCACCAGAGAAGATGTACAGATGACAAATAAGCATATAAAAAGATATTCAATGTCATATGTTATTAGAGAATTGCAAATCAAAACAGTGAGATACCACTCCACCCCTATCAGAATGATTAAAAAATGCAAAACACTGACGATACCAAATGCTGGGAGAATGTACAGCAACCGGAACTCCCATTCATTGCTGATGGGAGTGTAAAATGGTAGAGCCCCTTTATAAGACAGTTTGGCAGTTTCTTACCAAACTAAGTATACTCTTAGCATTTGACCCAGCAATTGTGCTCTTTGGCATTTACCCAAATGAGTTGAAAACTTACATCCACATAAAAACTTGCACATGGATATTTATAAATGCCAAAAACTTAACATCAACCAAAATGTCCTGTAGTAGGTGAATGGATAACCTGTGGTACATCCAGTCAATGAAATATTATTTGGTGCTAAAAAGAAATCAGCTATCAAGCCATGAAAAGATAAGGAGGAATCTAAAATGCATATTCCTAAGTCAAAGAAGCCAGTCAGAAAAGGCTACATACAGACTGTAAGACTCCAACTACATGACATTCTAGAAAAGGCATAACTATGGTGATAATAAAATGATGAGTGGTTGCTAGGGGTGGTGGAAAGGAAGGGATGACTAGGTGGAGCACAGGGGATTTTTAGGGCAGTGAAGCTACTTTATAGGACTGGTCCCCAACCTTTTTGGCACCAGCGACTGGTTTTGTGGAAGACAATTTTTCCACAGGCAGGGTGTAGGGGATGGTTTTGGGATGAAACTTCCAACTCAGATCATCAGGCATTAGTTAGATTCTTATAAGGAGCATGCAGCCTAGATCCCCCACGTGCACAATCCATAATAGGGTTTGCACTCCTATGGGAATCTAATGCTGCCACTGATCTGACAGGAGGGGCAGCTCAGGTGGTGATGCTTGCTCACCTGCTGCCGGCCTCCTGCTGTGCGACCCAGTTCCTAACAGGCCATGGATGGCCTGGGGTTGGTTACCCCTGCTCTATAGGGTGCTATAATGATGGATGCATGTCATTACACATTTGTTAATATTCATAGGATGTACAAGAATGAACCCTAATGTAAACTATGGACTTTGGGTGTTAATAATGTGCCATTGTTGGTCTGTTGATCGTAATAAATGTATCACGTTGTGCAAGATGTTGACAGTGAAGAAGTTTGCGTGTGTGGTGGCAGGGCTTTGCGGGCAAGAGACATACAGGAACTCTCTGAACTTTCCACTCAGTTTTGCTGTGAACCTAAAACTACTTTTAAAAAATAAAGTCTATCTGAAAAAATGTATGCACACACGCGTGTCTGTATGTGTAATCATTATCATCCTCTTCTTTTACAAGACTAATGAGAGGCAAAATTGTGAAACTGGATCAAATTTATCCTTAGGGTTTCCCAGGATCCACTTTGAGTCCCCATTCCTCATGCCAGAGTGCTGGGCTGTCTCCACCACATGCTAAGCGTGGTGTTGAGATCTGTAGGATGGTTGTGAACCAGTCTCTGCCTTCATGAAGCTTATGATTCAAAGCAGAAAAGAGGTACTACACAAGTCGTTACAGCAACTGTGCAGATAATGGATTAAGTTGTGACGAGTGACCTGAAAGTACATAAAAAGGTGATCAAACCAAGTCCATGGGGTCAGGGAAGACCTCCCTGGAGAAAAAAAATTAACCTGTAACCTTAAGGTTGACTAGGAGTTAGGCATGGCCAGTTGTATTCTGAGGTTGTGAGTCTGGGTTTGACACAGGGAAGTTTGGCATAGGAAACACCACGTGTGAAATGTCTTGTGGGAAGAGGGATGTGGGGCGTGTTGGGGGGCAGTGAAAGGCCCAGATGACTGTGATACTGAGAATGAGAGGAGAAGCTGGGAGAGTTGCAGCTGGAGAGGTGGGCAGGGGACAGATGGCGTTAAACTGCCTAAAAGCAAGAGCCAGCCATTGAAGGATTTTAAGCAGAATGATGGTGTTTTGCTCTCATTTTATTTCTAGAATCTAGTTCAGTGCTTAAAACATCACAAGTGACTCAATAAACATTTGAGAAAGGAAAGATGAAAGAAAAAATGAGAAACAGGTGGGCCCACTCCTTCACTCAATTCACTCAATTCTGCATTATGTAATAAATGGAATTCCAGTGGTCTGAAACTGATTATGTCCTCCTTCAAATAATCCATTTTCTGGATGAAATCATCATTGTGATCACCACTGCTATCATCCGTTATTAGTCAAAGAATCCTTTCTCCTAAAAAATAAGAAAATACATATCATTGGAAATTTTTATTGTAATTTCAAATGAGAACATTCTCAATTTTCTGTGCCCAAGATTTGGGAGTCACTTTACTTTCCATGCTTGCCATATTTGAAAATTTATGTGTGTCTCCTGATGAGAGAAATAAAACTCAACAGCAACTTTACTACTAATGATGGGAGATATTGGTTTTTATTTGTAGCCATTGCTCTTTAATGGCCTAAGTAGCTTTAGCACTTTTCCTAGCCTAGACAAAGGAATATTGATTTTCCTTTTTTTTTTCTTGCTAGTGAAATCTTCCTGTTAAAGGAGTGATTCAGCTAACCTGAGTATTTTGGCATCTTTGTCCGGATGGCTCAGCTGGGATTCTATATGAGTATATAGAAATTCTAAGAATGAGGTGTTCTCTTTGTAGGCAGTGGTATTCCAAAGGTAATCTACTTCCATTCAGAGTCTAGGAGAAGTCCTTTACTACTGTTTTGTGCAACATTCTCTTGGGCAGATGGAGAATATGATCAACTCTCATTTAACTAAGGAGGAAAATACCTCCTCAAATTGAAAGAACTGGGAGAGAGGTAGAGGGAGTGACCATAATTACAAATTGAATCAAGAGACACAATTAGAATGCAGATGTTTCTTAGGGTCCTGGGAAAATACTGAAAACGGAGAAAAAGAAACAGGATAGCAACCTGACCCAGCCTTGGACATCTCTCTCCAAAGATACCCAGAATCCCCAGCAGCACCGAGCTGAGCTCCCTACCAGATGTGGACCGTGTTTCCTCCTGTATTCCCGGAACTCAGGGGTATCTGTGCTATGGTAGATGATTGCACGGTAAATGAAATGGATGGAAGAAAGGATGGGTGGATAAATGGGTAAGTAAACAAAACAAAACCAATACATTTTGGTTGTTACGCATTGGAAGGGGACAAATAATCACTATCTTGAAATTACTTGATCATTACGCTAGCGCATAGTCAGCAGGGCTGGTCAGAATACACTCAGACCTGCGTGTACAGTGGTTGGGGATGACGATGTCAGGGAGGTCAGAAGTAGGTAAACTACAGACAGCAGGCCACTTGCCTGTTTTTGTAAATGAAATTGTATTAGAACACAGTCATAGTCATTCATTTATGTGTTGTCTATGGTTGTTTTCTGCTACAATGGCAGAGTTAAGTAATTGCAACAGAGGCCCTATGACCATAAACCTGAAATGTTTACTCTCTGGATTTTTACCAAAAAGCCTGTCCACTCCTATTTTAGGTCAAAGGCAGGAAGAAGATCAAATCCAAGATCGAAGCAGGAATAATCTGGAGTCATGTTTGTCTCAAGAGAGTCAGAGGTGTTATGTTGAAATGTTAGAATTCAAAGGGGCTGATCTCCTTAGCTGTAGAAGAAAAGATTTTGGCCCAGAGTGAAAATGACTTGCTCAAGGTCGCATGTCAGCTAGTGGAAGCTCCAAGACTGGTGGAGACCACATGAGTCAATAGGCATGGACTATAGCCAGATGCTCAGAGGTCTAGGGTAACTCTGTTCCCTGACTTCTATAGAGATAGAAGTCCTGGGATGACCTCACGTCTAGGGGCTCAGGGGCAAATGTATTTCTCTCCTTTAAGATAAAGGCAACGTCTGGGAGAAGAAGGGAATGAATGAATTCTATTCCTTTTTTGCCTTTTGCATTTATGGTTGATTTTTTTTTCATCAAATGTGTGAGGGCTAACGCCACCAAAGTTAACTAAGCAAAGAACTTGGGGAGGCTTAGAAGTACTCAGTAAGTAGGGGTCATATATATATTTTTAACGTATTCAAGAAGCCTCATAGAGGAACAGTGTTGACAGGTTTTCATTAAGCATTCTGTCAGTTGGTCATGACTACTCCCAAGGCAATTCCAAAACATAACATTCTGGATAAATAATTAAATAAAGACAAACGCCTATGGGCCTTGGAGCCACTCCAGTGCAGCCCATATTGAAGAAAAACAACAGTTTCTCAACCTCCAGAGAGGCTTCAAGTTCTGAAAGGTTAAATAAATCCCTGAAGCATAGAGCAAAGCTCTGCTAGTCATGGTCTAGAAAAGCATTCCCCTGTGGCGTGAGCTCACCAAACACTGTCGGCTAGACTAACAGCCTCCTTGCCACCACACTCGCAGGCCAAGGGTTCACTGAAGAATTGGATCGCTTTCCTACGGCCACGGAGAGCCAAGCTCTATCTTCAGGAAAATGATGGCCATGGAGGGGACACAGGAACTCATGTGGGCCATTCCCTTGTTCTGTAGGTAAGGGAACTGAGGCCAAGAGAGGGGAATCAATTGCTGGGAGGCATGAAGCCAGGGCAGTTTTGAAACCCCGACCTCTTTACAGCATACCGCACGTGACAGCCTACCAAAGTGCCTAGCACATAAGAAGCACTCAGATGTTTGGAAAAGGCATGAGTGGATGACTGAATAAATTCAATGACCAAACTCTGTGCCTGCCTGTATCCTCCTGTCACAGTTTTAGATTCTGGGGATACAGTGTTGGACAGGACTGACAGTATCCCTGCTCTCACAAAGCTCACATTCATGCGTGTGTGTGTGTGTGTGTGTGTGTGTGTATGTGTGGTGGGGAGGGAGGTACGGTGATGGAGGATGTATGATGGGAAGTAGAGAAATAATCATAATAACTAGTATGTAGTGAGCCCTCACTATGTGTCAGATACTATTCTAAGCACCGTGTATAAGCCAACTCCTTCAGGCTTCTCAGATAACATATGTGAGAGGTACTCTTACGCCCCGTGTTTTACCGATAAGGAAACTGAAGCACAGAGAAGTTAAATTGCTCCTCCAAGGTCACACAGCTGGAAGTGGTAGATCAAGATTTAAACCCAGGCAATCTGGATCCAGAGCCTAGACCCTTATCCAAGGACCAAGGGGGCAAATGAATGATATTGAGTAAGTGAGTAAATAGACGAATGAGTGAATGAATGAGCACAATTCTTCATTTATGAATATTCCATAGGAAAGCAAACACCTTTCATAAAATTGATTTTGATAATTACTCGTTTTTAAGTAAATTATAAGAAATTCTGTTCATAGAACTCTTTATCTGAAGAAAAATTAGACACATGTACGAGGTTTCTTTAAGGTTTGTATGTGCAGACTCTTCTGGTGACAGTTTCCAGGTTACAAAACAAAACACCATAAGTCTGACCATGTGTCAGGTCCTAAATGCTGTCTATATTCAAACGCATTTAATCCTCATGTCCACCCTAGGAAGCAAGTACTATTTTCATCGTAACTTTACAGATAAGGCAACTGAAGTACAGCAAGCTTAATGATCTTTCTCGAAGTCAGGGAGTTAGTAAGTAGCAGAGCCGGGTTATAAACAAGGCAATCCTGTTCCAGAAACTGGGCAGTACCCCGACCATGTCTCAGTTTAAGGGCAGTGGTTCTCAACCTGGCCACACATTGACCTCACCTGGGGAACTTTCAAAAATGCGGATGCCTTGGCCCCATCCCAGTTAAATCAGAATCTCTAGGAATGTAGCTTCAGTATTTTTTTAAAAAATTATTTATGTTTCTTAATTGACAAGTAAAAATTACATATGTTTATGGTGTACAACGTGATGTTTTGATATACGCACACATTGTGGAATGGCTAAATCAAGGTATTTAACATATGTATTACCTCGTATCATTTTTTTGGTGCAAACAAATCTCTCTTAGCAACTTTTAAATATACAATATTATACAAATTATTATATATATTTTGTATTATTATAAATATACAATATTATATAAATTATTAACTGTAGTCACCATAATGTGCAATGGAGCTCTTGAACTTATTCTTTCTTTCTAACTTAAATTTTTGTCCTTTGGTTATTGGCATCTTTTATTATATATTTTTTTGAGACAGAGTCTTGCTCTGTCGCCAGGCTGGAGTGCAGAGGCACGATCTCGGCTCACTGCAACCTCTGACTCCCCGGTTCAAGCGATTCTCCTGCCTCAGCCTCCTGAGTAACTGGGATGACAGGCACGTGCCACGACGCCTGGCTAAGTTTTGTATTTTTAGTAGAGACGGGGTTTCACCACATTGGCCGGGATGGTCTCGATCTCCTGACCTCATGATCTGCCCACCTTGGCCTCCCAAGGTTATTGGTATCTTTAAAATTGCTCCCTTTATAATTCTGATGCAGAGTGAGAACTCAAAAATGCTGATATGGGGAATTGGCAGCAATTGACTTGAATCCACTCTCTGTTTTGAGCTTTCTGCCAAAAGTCAACATCATAACAATCTCCACCTTCCCAATTACATAGTTCCTGTGGCTCTCAGTGACAGTCCTTAGCCCATGATGGCAATGCTGGCCCCCTTCCAACAGTTTCTATAGGGTCCTGGAGCCTTTGATTTTTCTGAACTACTAAGTCCTCTTAGCACCACCACCTTTAGGAAGAAACAGGCAGAAGCAAGTCTGTTACACCGCAAATCACTCTTAATTAACAACAGATCTCCATTGTGCCAGGAACTGTACGAGGTGCTTACCATACATTGTCATTAGTCTTCATATCTGGGGTTTTGGAAAGTCAAATCAATAGGACCCCTCCTTTCCCTGAGTTCTAAGCCAGTTGAGAAAGGCAAAGGAGTCAGGCAGATGGAGATTAAAATGCTACCTTTATTACAGATCAAAGTTATTAGAGAATGCAGGGTAAGTGTGAGGCATCAGTGAGCCTCTGTGTACTACACCCCAGAATTAGATGAGCATAACTTTAGCCAGTGGACAGACATATGGGAACCTGGAAGAGAGATGCCACTGATGCTCTAATGCATGTTCATAAACACTGTATAATGCAAGGTGTTATTACCATTCAGTGCCAGCACCACACCTGATTATTATTAAGGCTACTACACTACAACTAACTATGTGCAAAGTCATTTACAAATTTCTCTCAATTTACATGTATCCAGTCTTTGCAACATTTCTCCACACCAATCCCCCAGAAAAGTGGAAGTGAAGAGATTTTATTGTATTTCCATCTTTTATACTGTACTTATGGGCGCCATATGCAAGACACATGTGAAAGGCATAGCTATAGCACACCTCACATGGGGCATTGCAAGCCATTTACATTAGGTTTTCCTGTTACTGTAGCTGCAGGCATGTAAAATGTTTATTACTGTTATATTGCCATTGCTTTCCTTCTACATATACCTGCCACCGAGCATCTGGTCTTGTGCTGAAAAGAATAGGAACATGTTGATGTTTTCTCTGGAACTCCAGTTTTTTGACTTTAATAGTCTCTGGCTGTCCTTGGCCTTCTACCCTGGCCAGTTCCAGAGTCTAGACAGAGTAACCTTGGTATTAGCTGAACAAAAAAACTCATGGCAAATACTGCCCTTTGCTTTAAACAATCAAACAAAATCGGGTCTTTCTAATACCTAGGTAATCACTTTTCAAAGGGAAGTCCACGAAGTTTCCCCAGGTTTACTAAGGAGATGGTAACTGCACCCCATATCAGTCCATCACCTCCCACCCTGAGCTACTACACAGATCATCAGCCCTGTTGCTGATGCCCTCACTGGTGGTCATTTGTCTGATGTCCAACCTCTCAGTTACCTAATCAATGTCTTCAGAGACCTTAAACTGACATCTCTGTGCGTTGGGTTAAATAACAAAATAAAAGTTAAACACAGTCACGGGCAATCATATATCTAGCATATTAAAAAGCTGCCTTAACTTAGACTGAGCTGGGTGGGAGGACTGGCTGTGACTTATCAGCTTTGGTCACATCATCTGACCTCTTGGTCCTTTTCTACAGAATGCAGATAGTTCATGTGGTGGTTACGAGGTTGGGCCCTGAAGTCAATCAGACCTGGGTGTCAACCTCAACTCTGCCATTTATCAGCTCTGTGACCTTGGGCAACTTACAAATCCATTCTATGCCTTCAATTACTCATCTACAAAAGAGAAACCTCTTACATAGAGTGACTGTGAGGATCAAGCACGATGTTCATAAAGCACCCAGCAGAGTCCCCAGCCCACAGTAGGTGCTGCATGCGAGGTACCGATCATTACTGTAAAGTGAGAATGCCTTGAGAGGACACTGGTCATCTACTAGGATTGAGAAATCAGTTGCCAATGAGTGGTACTGACCACTGGTAATTTCAGAGGTGAGGGGCAAGAGTGATCTCTGTGGCAAGAAATGCAGTGAGCTTGCTTGTGAAGAAGGCCTAGAGTTGGAAAGTTGCGGGGTAGAGAGGAATGGCTTAATCAAGGGCAAGGAAGCAGGAATGTGCATGGGGTAATTTATGAACAGTCATTGCAGCATCTTGTTGGATCAAAAGGTTCACATGGGGTGGGACAAGGAAGAGAAAAATGGGTAACAGGAAATGGGGTTGGGAAGGAATACTGGGAAAAGTTGTGAAAGCTGTTCCAGAATAACGAGTTTGCATAATCCCAAGGCAATGCAATATAGCTGAATGGTTTTGAGTAGTGAGAAGGCATGATTAAAGAAAGATTATCCTCATAGTGATGGGAAGATGGAATGCATATCTTGGAGGTTCTTCTTTTCTATATTATCTGTGAGCAAGACTATTGAAATTTCATTGGAGTTTGGACCTCAATAATGATTTATAAAAAAATTATTTTCCCTGATTATTGTCCGTAACTTAGAAAATCATTAAATACTACTATAGCTAACATTTACATAGCTCTTCATTGTTAATATGATATTGAGTAGCCCATAAATAGTGGTCATAAAAAAAAAAATCCCAGGATACTTTTGCTATGGGGGAGTTGCCTTACAGGAACCTAAAAAATAACTGAGAGGTGACAACTTTGAGGTAGTGAGTCATATTCTTTTGGAGTAGTGTTTTACTCTAGTTTTCCCTTACTGACAAAAATCAGAGAATAATAAACCGGGTACTGCAAGAATTAGAAGTACAGAACATAACTGATAAAAATTTATGCTCTAAACTTGGGAAAATTTCAGACAGCTTGAAAATTATCTAAAATAATTGTATAGATCCACCACCCAGGAGACATTTTCAAATCTTACCTATGTGAAACAGAGAAAGACAATTAGAAGAGACCACATAACCACAATTACAAAAGAGAGGATCTAGACAGGATAGTGTTCTATTGAGGAGAGATCAGAATCAACACCAGAATCAGAATGCACATTATTTGTAGACAGTAATATTGACAATAGCAAAAGTTACTATTTACTGAGCACTTCTATAAGCTAGCATCATGCTAGAAGCTTTTAGTCTTATTTCACTCTCATAACAACCTATTTTCTGAATCTTACAGACTAGGAAATTAAGGTTTAGTGTGACTTAATAATATGTCCAAAGTCATACAGCTAATGAATGAGGGACTGAACTGGGATTTAAAGGCAGTTCCCACATCAAATTAAAAAGCCTCTGCACAGCAAGGGAAACAATCAACAAAGTGAAGTGACAGCCCACGGAGTGGGAGAAATTATTTGCAAACTAAACTACCCGTCAGGCAAGGGATTAACAACCAGTGTATATAAGGAACTTAAACAACTCTATAGGAAAACATCTAATGACCTGGTCAAAAAATGGGCAAAAGATTTGAGTAGACATTTCTCAAAAGAAGACATACAAATGGCAAACAGGAATATGAAAAAGTGCTCAACATCACTAATCATCAGAGAAATGCAAATCAAAGCTACAATGAGATATCATCTCACCCCAGTTAAAATGACTTATACCTAAAAGACACGCAATAACAGATGCTGGCAAGGGTGTGAAGAAAAGGGAACCTTTGTACACTGTTGGTAGGAGTTTAAATTAGTATGACCACTATAGAGAACAGTCTGGAGGTTTCTCAAAAAACTATAAATTGAACTACAGTATGATCCAGCAATCCCATTGCTGAGTATATACCCAAAATGAAGGAAACCAGTGCATTGAAGAGATACCTGTACTCTCATGTTTGTTGCAGCACTGTTCACAATAGCCAAGATTGGAAGCAACCTAAGTGTCCATCAACAGATGAATGGATAAAGAAAAGGTGGTATATATATGCAATGGAGTAGCATTCAGTCATAAAAAAGAATGAGATCCTATCATTTGCAACAACATGGATGGATTGTTAAGTGAAGTAAGCCAGGGACAGAAAGACAAACACTGCATGTTCTCACTTATTTGTGGGAGCTAAAAATCAAAGCAATTGAACTTATGTAGTCAGAGAGTAAAAGGATAGTTACCAAAGTCTGGGAAGGGTTGTGGAGGAGGGTGGGTAGAGGTGGGGATGGTTAATGGGTACAAAAAAGTAGATAGAATGAATAAGACCTAGTATTTGATAGCAAAACAAGATGACTGTAGTTATAATAATTTAATTGCACATTTTAAAATAACTACAAGAGTATAGTTGAATTGTTTGTAACACAAAGGATGAACACTTGAGGAGATGGACACTCCATTTTACATGATGTGATTATTTCTCATTGCAGGATTGTATCAAAACATCTCATGTACCCTGTAAACATATACACCTACTATATACCCACAAAAATTAAAATAAAATCCTAAAGAAAAAAGCAGTGAGAAGTAATAGGAAGTAACCAATTCAAATCTGTCCTGGAAGGATAGGAGTTGGTTCAGCTTCTTTGTTCCCTAGTTTGCCCATGAAATGAAGGTAGCGACATGAAGAGAAATTGATTCAATAATGATAAGCAGGCAATATGAAGAAATGGGGAGTTTGAGGGAAACTGTACACTATTTCACTTGAATGATAAATAAAAATTTGTATTAATGTAAAAATAAATTTTAAAAAGGCAGATTCCTTCTGGCCTCCAAACTCATGTTCTTTCTACCGTACTCATAGAATGTGCAAGTGCTCACAAACACCCACACACTTCCTAAAGTTGAATAAATGAAGTTATAATTATCACGTTCTAATGAGTCATTGATAATTACCTATTTTTGTTATTTTCCTTATGAGGTCTTACGTTTACAGAATCAGTCATTGTTAAGAAGATTTAAGTTGGATGGATCCAGGTGTTAGCAGACACTGTCCTGGTATTCAGGAGGTGAGGCCAGGTGAGATGCACCCCCATGAGAAAGAGGCCAGAGTCAATACCTTGACTTAGTTCTTCTTGTACACTTACTCACTTGGTCTTCACAATAACCCTGCGTGGTCATTAGTGTAGGTATTACTATTCTCGTTTTTCATGGAGAACATTGAGTCCTAGAGAGATTATTGACTTTTCCAAGGCCATACAGCTGGTATGTGGCAGGGCTGGAATTCACATCCAGTTTTCTTCCTCCAGATCTGGTCTCCTCCCATGACAACATGGCTGCTTCTAAAAGACACATTAACTTGGTATTTAAAATGGCAACCTGGGTTTAAATCCAAGCTGTACTCTGGTAGTGGTGTTAAACCCAACTGATCCTCAGTTTTCCCATTCATAAAAATATGGATAACAGATTGATGTGAAGATTAGATGAACAAAAGGAAAACACAGTTCAGTATTACTTTAGTCACATCTACTAGATCCTGAGCTTTCCGCAGATAATTATTTATGCAAAAGGATTTGTTAAGCACCCACTATGTGCCAGGCACCAGAGGCACAAAGATAACAGTGTCTTATTCATCTTGGAATTTGTAGTGCTGAGCACAAGGTCAGGCAATTGCAGGAACCCAGTAAATTTGACATAAATGAAATGGATAAAAGTAAATGGATAAATAAATTAAACATAGATGAGAAAAAGAAATTTTTGGCCTTGCATATAAAAATTCATTCACTCAACAAAAATTGAGTCTCTACTATGTACACTATTCTGGGTGCTGTGGAAGACACAAGAATAAACAAAATATATTACATACCCTCAAAGAACAGATGTACTGGTAAGAATGCGAGATTTGGAGTCAGAAGACCTATATCTTCGATCTTGTTTCTGCTGCTTACTAGCTTAGTAAGTTTGAACAAATTTCTGAGCCTCAGCTTTCCTATCTGTTATGTGAGGATAATAATACTGACCTTTCATGATTATTGAGAGGAATAGTATTTGCAAAAGTGCTTTGAGAATTGCTATATAACGCTTTCATTATTGTGTAAATATCCCCCAAACGTTTGCTATTAGTGGTATCAAATCCAAGTTTATTGGGAGTACCTAAAGAATTACTTTAATTCCCTGCTTTGCTTTGGCGGTGAAACTTGGCTGAAGGTTGGCAGTGATAGGATGAACGTGATTGTCATTATCATCAATTGCTTTTTTCTTCCCTGGAATCCACTCAAGGTAATCATAGAAGCAGTTGCTTTAAAGGGTTTGTTAAGTAAAAGGAGAAGCACTCACTAATCAAACGTAAAGAACCAGTAACAAGTTTGAGTCCTGGTATCTAGTGGTAACTAATAAGTTATACGTTGGTTTTGGCTTTAAATAACATTGGGCTACAGCATTTCTGTGTCTTTTGGCCTTTCTGGTTTGGGGTTATGCCAACTAATATTTGTCAGCCAGCCTCCATGTACTAGACTAGGGACTACTCACGTGTTTAATCCATGATCCCTACCCTCAAGGAGCATGGATGCATTAGGGTTCTCTGGAGAAACGGAACCAATATTATACTTATATTTATACATATATATATGTATGGGGATTTATTTGGGGAATTGGCACTCAATTGTGGAGGCCAAGAAATCCTACAATCTGCCATCTGTGAGCTGGAGAATGAGGAAAGCTACTGGTGTAATTCAGTCCAACTCCAAAGGTCTGAAAACTAGGGGAGCTGATGGTATAAGGCCTGATCTGAGTCTGAAGGCTGAGAAGCAGGAGTGCTGATGATGTCCAAGGGCAGGAGAAGATGGACGTCCCAGCTCAAAGAGACAGAAGATTCAGTCTTCCTCCACCTCTTGTTCTATTCAGGCTACCAATGGGTTGAATGATGCCTATGCAATGTAGTGAGTCTGCCAATCCAAATGCTAATCTCTTCCAGGACCACCCTCACAGACACACCTAGAAATCATGTTTTACCAGCGATCTGCATATCCCTAGCCCAGTCAAGCTGACATATAAAAGTAACCATCACAATGCACGTGATTCAGACATGGATACAAATAATTACAATACAATCTGAACACCTTATAATAGAAGTATAAATAAATAATCATAGCAAAAAAGAGGTGCAACAAACCAGCTTTGCCATGAAAAGCAGGGAAGCTTTTATAGAGGAGATGATGTCTGAAAGGGCCTTGATGTAAGAATAGAAGTTCACCAGATAGTGGAGGGACAAGGACATCCCAGAGAGAGAAAACAGCACATGCAGAGAGAAAGAGAATATAAAGAGAGAGAGGGAGGGTAGACGCTCACGGCATGTTTGAAGAGTGAATATTATTTTAGTACAGTTGAAGTGTAGGTTGTATGACAAGCAGTGGCTGAAGATGAGGCTGGAAAGGTAAGTTAGGACTAAATTATGGTGGGCCTTAAAAGTCATGCTGAGGATTTTGGGCTCTAGCTTATGGATCATGCATCCTTAGCACCTAACAGAGTTCCTGAAACATAGTAGATCCTCAATAAATATTTGTTGAGTTTGTTGTAGTAATTGAAAAGGTTTCCCATTTATCCAAATATCCAACTCTCCAGCCTTTTGGCCTTTGAAAAAAAAAATGTATAGGGAAAAAGAAGTGGCAGCCAGGCGTGGTGGCTCATGCCTGTAATCCCAGCACTTTGGGAGGCCAAGGCACGTGGATCATGAGGTCAGGAGATTGAGACCAGCCTGGCCAACATGGTGAAACCCCATCTCTACTAAAAATACAAAAATTAGCCAGGTATAGTGTGGGCGCTGTAATCCCAGCTATTTGGGAGGCAGGAGAATCGCTTGAACCTGGGAGGTGGAGGTTGCGGTGAGCCGAAACTGCGCCACTGCACTCCAGCCTGGGCAACAAGAACAAAACTCTGTCTTAAAAAAAAAAAAAAAAAAAAAAAAGAAATGGCATAAGGAAAGAAAGAGAAAAACAAGCCAAGTGAGGAGACAAGGAGCAGATGATGGCGCAGAATAAAGCCACCAAGAAGAAATGGCATGGGATTTGTTGCTGGACTCCCAGGTTTGAAACCTTGCCTTGACACTTGCCACCTGTGAAAACTTTGACAAGTCAAGCAATTGCCTGAGTTTCAGTTTCCACATTAGTAAATGGGAGTGGTAATAGTATTTGCCAAACTACAGCATTGTGTGAAGGACCAATCCAGATTTCAATGAAAGCTCTTTAGACCTGGCAAAAGTTACTCACATTTAGGGCAAACCTGAGGCCATTCAAAGGAAGGTAAGGGTCTCGGGGGGTGGATGGGAGGGGGGTGGGGAATTACACATGGAGACAGGGAACCTGACAGCCCAGGATGACTGATTCCCGTTTTCCAGAGCAGCGAGAGCCTTGCTAACACTGGCAAATGATTGCCATTTCCCTTGTTAGGCAGTGACAGGAGTTAGTTGACCTGAAAATTCACTAATAGTTTCATTAGAGAGGCCTTGGAAGTAGCCATCTTTTTACTCATCCTGGTCAATTAACAATGAATTAATGCCAGATGTATTTTCAATTGAGCTGAATGCTGATTTCCCCCCATTTTACTAAAAATAGCGCTTTATAGAGGGACAGCTAACCAGGAAATATCCTGCTTTTCTTCCCAAGTCTGTTCTGGAGCATTTGTGAACCAACGTTGGCTCTAGGCAATGAGGTAGCAGGTCAAACCTCAGTGTTTTCACATGTAAATTCAAAAGGCAGGGATGAATCTTAGTCCCTTTCAGCAATAAAATGTTAGGAGACCATTTTAAAGTGGTTTTGGGCATGTTGGTGCAATGGCAGTTTGGACCTGGGGGTGGGGAAGGGGCGCTGAATTTCTCCCTTGCACTCTGAACTAGGAGTCAGGATACTGGGGTCAAGTCCTGGTCCTTGTTCTTGTTCAGTGGTTCCCTACTGGGGGAGGAAGGTGGATGCAGGATATGAGGTGTGGTGTTTGGTCATGTCTAGAGACATTTTTGGTAGTCACCACTGGGGGTGCTACTGGTATCTAGTGGGTAGAGGCCAGGGATGCTGCCCAACATCCCATAGTGCACAGGACAGGTCCCCACGACAAACAATTGTCAGGCCCCAAATGTCAGTAGTGCCAAGACAGAAAACCTGCTTCAGTGTCTTTGTTTGTAAAACAAGGGCGATAATAAAACCTGCCTCTTTCTATCATCTCACAAGGTTGACAATCAAATCAGGTAACAGATCAAAGGCACCTTGAAACTTAAAGTACTTTAAAATGGGGGAATAATATCTTCATTATTAACCCATTTTGCTACTCCATGAGCCACTTCATTGGTGTCTATTCTCTTATTCCTCTCTTGGACATAGGGTCTAATTGCTTCTCCAGCCTGTGGCAATGACTTCTGTACTTGACCTCTAGGAGATATGAATCATAGCCTCCAAACTCAAACATGCATGATAGAGCCTTTATGTTTTTATTAATAAGGTATATTTCTGTTACAATCCTCCATCTGTCAGGGGTCAAACTCTTATCTTGGACAGTACAGGATTCCTCTTCCTGTTTCCTTGAGGTCGCATTCTTGTTCCAGGGGTTTATGTAGGGGTAAGGCCCTACAGCTGGAGAGGGCACTGTCATATCTTCAGCAGTCACCTATCTATACTAGCATTCACTGAAATGTCATCGCTTGTCAGGTCATCTACCCATCCAGATCACTGCAGAGTCCTCCTGCAGGACCACTGTATCTCAGAGCATGAAGAGAGCATTTTGCTGCTCTCTTGTAGTACCCTCTGTGTAGTTATCTCCCATCTATCTGCCAGATGCCCATTCCGCTGAGTCTACCTACTGTTCCATGTCATCTGAGATCTGAACTCTCCACTACTGGCAAATTGAGAACAGGTTATCTCTGCTCTTGAATTCCCCCCAAACCTATCTGGGGTTTCCATTCTCCCTCCCTCCAGAGTTTCTGCCTTGGGGAGGTGGGTGGCAGGGCAGAGGCCCATTCTCAAGGGCACACATCCCTGTTGAATGCTCTTGCCCGCCTGTGGAATCTCTCTCCTCTAGTCCATCCAGTTTGCCTAACTGAGCTGTATTCTAATTACCTTTATCACATCCCCTCTTTTGCAACCCCTAAGAATTTTACTACTCCAAAGACTAAACTTTTGAAATTCAAACAACTTTTTTCCTCCAGAGAAGATATACAGGTGGCCAATAAAAACATGAAAAGATGCTTAGCACCCCGAGTAATGAGGAAAATGCAAATCAAAACCACAATGAGATGTCATGTTACATATCTCAGGATGGCTATTATCCAAAACAACAGCAATAACAAAACAAAAACAGAAAATAAGAAGTGCTGGCAATAATGTGGAGAAATTGGAATGTTTGTGCATTGCTGGTGGGAATGTAAAAGGTTGCAAGCACTGTGAAAAATAGTATGGTGATTCCTGGCCAGGCGCAGTGGCTCACACCGGTAATCCCAGCACTTTGGGAGGCCAAGGTGGGTGGGTCACTTAAGGCCAGGAGTTCAAGACCAGCCTGGGCAACATGGCGAAACCCTGTCTCTACTAAAATACAAAAGTTAGCCAGGTGTGGTGGTGCATGCCTGTAGTCCCAGCAACTTGGGAGGATGAGGCAGGAGAATCGCTTGAACCCAGGAGGTACAGGTTTCAGTGAGCCAAGATTGCGCCATTGCACTCCAGCTTGGGTGACAGAGTGAGACTCCATCTCAAAAAATGAACAAACAAACAAACCAACAAACCAAAAGACTAACAAAAAGCTACTAAGGTGATTCCTTAAAAAATTATACCAACAGTCCAGCAATTCCGCTTCTGGGTATATACCCGGAAGAAGTGAACACCAGGACTCAAACAGCTATTTGTACATCCATGTTCACAATAGCATTATTCACAATAGCCAAAAGGTAGAAGCAACTCAAATTGTTCATTGATGGATGAATGGAACAACAATATATGGTCCATATATACAGTGGATTTATTTAGCTTTAAAAAGAAAGAAAATTCTGACAGATGCTACAACATAGACGACTTTTGAAAACATGATGCTAAGTCAAATGAGCCGCATATAAAAGGACAAATATTGTATGATTCCACTTGCATGAAGTACCTAGAGTGGTCAAATGCATCAGACAGAAAGTAGACTGGTGGCTACCAGCTGGGGAGGGGAATGGAGAGTTCATCTTTAATGGTTACACAGTTTCAGTTTGGGAAGATGAGAACGTTCTGGAGAACTTTTGCACAACAATGTGAAAGTACTTAAAGCCATAGAGCTGTACACTTAAAAATGGGTAAAATGGTAAATTTTATGTTACGAATATTTTACCACAACTTAAAAAAACCTTTTTTCCTCTTATCTTCTGCAGCCAACCTTACTGCACAATCTGGTTGGATGAGGGAGAGGTATCACAGAAAATAATGAAATAGCTAAAAAAAAAAAAAAAAAAAAGTTAATATCTGAAAATGTTATCTTATCTCAGACCTACCAAATAGATTTTCTTTGTCTTTTCCTCAGAAAAGAAGAATCACCACAGGAATGTAGAATCTAATTGTCAAAGGAGAGAGTCAATCAGGATCGATTCATTGCAAGCTTATTGTATCCTTTATTCCAATTTTCTAATCTAAATTTGGATTCCTGGCCAAATCTCTGTTTTTCTCTTTCTTTCTCTTTCTTTCTCTCTCCCTCCCTCCCTGCCCCACCTCCCTCTTTCTCTCTTTTAAGATTTACCTAATTAGGAGCAACTAATGGTGGTCACCATTTTTCCAGTTTTTGAGTACATCATTAGTAGAGTAATATACATGGGTTCCAGATAGTTTAACAAATGGTGTTGGGGCAATTGGTTTTCAAAAATGAGTATGATTCATTGTACATCTTGCACTAAAATAAATTCCAAATAGCTCGAAGACTGTTTTTAGTGATTCGCAAAAGTTGTAGAGTAAACGTGAGAGAATATATTTCCATATAATCTTTCAGTGGAAAGGATTCTTCAAGTATGACATAAAATTCAGAAGCCAGACAAGAAAACGTTGATATATTTAAACTCACAAAAACTTAAAAAAAATTATTTGTAGAAAAAAACACTTTAAACAAAGTCAAAAAGGAAATAAACTGGGCAAACATTCTTGCCTTGCATGCTGCAATCAAGGGGCTAATTTATTTAACATATAAAGTGCTTCAGCAATAGTGTAAAAAGAAACCAAAAGAGTCAATGGTAAAATGAGCAAATGAGATAGCCAATTTAAAGAAAGGGGAAAATGAAAAGCTCTTAAGTATATAAAAAGCATTCAACCTCCTTGTAATAAAAGAAATACAACTTTGGGAGGGGGAGGGGGGCGGATCACAAGGTCAGGAGTTCGAGACCAGTCTGGCCAACATGGTGAAACCCCGTCTCTATTAAAAATACAAAAATTAGCTGGGTGTGGTGGCACACGCCTGTAGTCCCAGCTACTTGGGAGGCTGAGGCAGGAGAATCATTTGAACCTGGGAGGTGGAGGTTGCAGCGGGCCGAGATCGTGCCATTGCACTCCAGCCTGGGTGACAGGGCAAGACTCCATCTCAAAACAACAACAACAACAACAACAAATGAAAACTATATTTGAGATTGGCAAAAAGACAAAAATTTGGATAAGACATTGGCTTGTTGAGAATGTGGGAAACAATCACTTTCAAAGGTTGTTGGAGGAAATGTGAATTAGTACAACCTTATTGATCAAAATTTTAAATGCGTTATCCTTCGACCCAGCAATTCGGCTTCTGAAAATTTATACTATAGGTACAGATCACAGAAAGAGAAATAACATACATGCAAACAACCTGCCTTCCACAAATAGGGGACTAGTTGAATGTTGATACATCCATAAAATGGAATACTATGTAACTAAAAGGAATGAGACAGCTCTATAGGTACTGCTATGAAACAATACTGTTTGTGTCTTTTGAATTTGCAGCTGTATGATCTATTACACAGTAACATCCACACTAACTCTAGCCCCTACCCCCTGGGCCCCCATCTGGGCCTCATACTGACATACAGCTATCCTGGCATCTGCTTGGGAGTTTCCCACTCATATTTCCACTATCTCTGTATCTGGCATTGGGACATCCCCTTCTTTCTTGCAAGCTGAGCTCTATGTTCACAATTTCTCATGTATGCGACATCCAGAATTCTGAGTATTTTCAAGAGGGGGCCTGCACTAGGCAGGACCAGTCTCCAGCAGAGATGCTCCAGACTCTAATATGCTCACGCAGGGGTGGGTGAAGTCAGATCTGGGGTTGGAGAGCCATTCTGCTGGGTTACTTTCAGCCAATCACGTCCTCTCTCTGGCCTCAGCCTTTTTATTTGTAAAATTAGTTTAGATGATGTGCAAGGAGCTGTAACAGTTTTAGGATTCTATGAGTAACTTGCCATGTTCCCAGTAAAGGCGGGGTTGAATAGTGGTTAAAGGCAGGAACAGTGGACTCAGAATATCTTGGTTCATAATCCTAGCCCTGCTATTCATTAGCTATGTCCTTAGGCAAATTTTGAAACTTGTCTCACTTCGGTTTCCTCATCCTGTAAAATGGAATTTGGGTATGAAGATATTGGGAAGATTAAATGAGTTACTATGTTTAAAAGACTGAGAAGAGAGCCTAGTACATATTAAGCCTCATCCCCTTCCCCAACTACTTTCCCCTTCCCCTTTTCTCCTCCCCTTCCCCCTTTCTCTCCCTTTTTGGAAGGCTCAGTGGATTATGGAAGGTCTGCCATGGGTTGGCTAAGCCTGAAAAGACTTTTCTATATCATCAGATATAGATGAAGCATGAACAGAAAAAGATCTGCAGGTCTCAGGACGTTCCACCTCTGCCAGTTTCAGTCAATGCATCATTTTCAAATACTTACTTTAATACTTCAGGGCCTGCAGAGGAAATATGCACCCTGGTGTTGACTATTGAGTTGTTAGTGTTTAGGTTGGGAAGAGAAGTTTCTGATAGATGAGGCAACTAAAAAAAAAAAGATGGTGAAAAATTTTATTTACTGAGATTTACTCTGTGTTAAATCCTTTGCAAAAACATTCTCATTATTATGTTGCTGAGGGGCAACATAAAACCAGTATTATATCGATTCCTAAATTGCATCCAGTAGCCAGCAAGTGCAGAAGAAATTCTTTTTAATTTTTTTATTTTTATAGATTCAGGGGGTACGGGTGCAGGTTGTTACATGGATATATTGTATAATAGTGAAGTTTGGCTTCTAATGTGCCCGTCACCTGAATAGCGAATATTGTACCCAGAAGGTAGTGCGGAAGAAATGCTCAGTCGAGACACCAATAGAGATGAATCGTGGTGTCTGTAAACTCTCCTAATGAATCAACGTGGACAACTCATTGAATATATATATTCCCAGGCCCTACTCCAGACCCACTCAATCTGCATCTCCAGGGATGAGAATCTTGGGGAGCTATATTTTTAACAGGGCTTTGGGCAGTACTTTTTACCAAAGCAATTTTAGACACGTTGGCTTGGAGGACATCTTGAGGGGCTGACAGGAGAGGGTTCTGTTTTCCACATCTCAGGGTTTTACTTGCCTGCCACAAAATGAAGCAAGGAGCAAACTGAGCAGGAGCCAGCAGCAGGCTCTGTGCTAGTTTCTCTAGTTGCTTACCTACGGGCACAGGAGACCTTAACCTAGGAGATTATTCCCTCTGGTGTTTTTCTCCTTGAAACCCACTCGGGGAAGACTGGCGCGTGTGTCTTGATCCACTGCCTCCAAACCTGAGGACAAGGATTACCTGGATTTTAAAAATTATTTCTTTGAGCTGTGTTCTCACACACTGTGACGTCAGCAGAACCCCAAGACTGAATTACAGCTTTGCATTCAATCAGGAATCATGAATTATTCTCCATGTTATCCATCAATGCTTCCCCACTGCTCAGAAGACAGAGTGACAGCAATACACACAATGGGCAAGCACCTGAGGGGCTTTAAACCTATCAATAATAAGCATTGTTCTCAGAAAGATTTTGCTCTGCGGAAAAAGCAGAATAGAACGGCCTTTCCAATGACCGGCAAAGGCTTTGAAATTGTTTCCCATTAAACGTGCAAATTCTGAAGTCATAGAATTCAGTCATCACCTCGTTTATGTCCTGGGGATTTGGCTTAGCCTGAATCAAAAAAATATATCTGTTCATATTAAATACAAAATGATTCTTGGATGTCCTCCTTCTCACATTTAACTGCATAACAAACACTAACATTCAATCTATGTAAAATTAATGAGTTGGTGGTGTCTCGTGTCTGTGTTTAATCAGAAAATTACATTTGGAGTACTTGAAAGCACAGTAATTGAAGTTTATCAAGAAGGCAGTAGGTATTTAGACACAAACACAAATGCAAAATATATCAACTCATGCCTGTAATTATCTATCACCATTGCCTTGCAATTCTAGTGCCTTTAAATAAAAATAAAACATAATACACGCTTGAGCCATTTTAGACCTTAGAAATGTTTGATATATTTTTCCTTGATTGAGTTATACAGTTAAACACAGAGAATATGCACTTATCGTTGTGTTGATAAATGGAAGCATTGCTTCCCCTAATGTTATTAGCTACAAATTTCTGAGGTTAGAATGAATGTAAAACATTCTTTTACCCAGATTGATTCTTTGCATAAATAATTAGAAAAAACAAGCTCTTGACACAATGGCCTCCATAAATGTTATCATAACAATAGAATATGCTTACAAATCAGATATAGCAATGGCCAACTTTGGCTTCAAACTTGTGTTCTCAAATTTGGCCCCCAGGAAAACACAATAGACTCAGCTGATACATGTGGCATCTTATTGTATCACTATATCCAATGAAACTGTTAACTCACTGGATAGGCAAATATTGGTTTGGCTTTCTCAAATATGGAGATTGGGATTCCTTTTTTTTTTGGTTTTTTAATTTCCTTAGCCGTGTCTCTACGATTTCTTTTTCTCGTGTGCCTTGTTTCAGATTTAAGAATCTCTGCCCATAACCACCAAACATGAGGCCTGAAATAAGTCAGTGAAAAACTTGGCAATCTCTAAATATCTGAGTGTTTATCTTTCTGGAGGTTTCAACACCCAGAAGTTTCACTGCTTTTTCTTTTTTCTAGTTTTTTGAGACAGGGTCTCCCTCTGTCACTCAGGCTGGAGTGCAGTGGCACAAGCACCGCTCACTGCAACCTCAGCCTCCTGGGCTCAAGCGATCCTCCTACCACAGCCTCCCAAGAGCTGGGATCACAGGCATACATCTCCATGCCCAGTCAATTTTTAAATTTTTTTAGAGATGAGGTCTCCTTATATTGCACAAGCTGGTCTTGAACTCCCGGGCTCAAGCGATCCCTCCACCTCCACCTCCCTAAGTACTAGGATTACAAGTATGAGCCACCACACCCAGCTTTAACTGCATTTTTATGTGTTCACTAGATGTTGGGCAGAGTATGGACAAGGCCACTCCATTCAGCAGCTCTGAGATCAGCACCCTGACTGAGGTCAGCCCTTCCTATGATCCTGTACAAGGAACGAGTGGGGCCTATGTCAGAGTTCCTCTCAGCTCTCTGAGACTAGGGGCCTGCCAAGTGCTTTAGAAACTCTGCTGAGTCCTTGACATTCATCACCTCTTTCAATCCTCATAACCAACCTGTGAGGTGGAAGTTATTTCCTCGGTTAGCAAATGAGGAAACTGAGGCATGGAATAGTTACATAATTTGTTCAAGATTCAGATATACAAGAAACTAAAATGAGAAAGAGGAAATTGCTTGGGCTAGAAACGACAGAGTTGGTATTGGAACCCAGGACCATAGACTTCCAAACACACTCTGTACGATGCTGTACTATCTTTCTTATGATACTCATGCTATGTATCTTCCTATAGCCTATACTTTTTTTTTTTTTAATTATGGAATTGCACATCTAACCCTTGGTAGTCTGGTTTTCTAATCCTTTCCTTGGGAGGGAATCAGAATATTTTATTTATTTATATCAGGTATCTGGATAGTGACATCTCATGCTTTTCCCTTAGCATCCAACTTTTCACCCCTTATGTGTATATGTTATCATGCATATTTTGCTTATTACATTTTATTTGTTTGCACAAGATTTCTCACAAGAAATACAGGTCTTTGCCTAACAACATAGCACAGTGTTTATGAGCATAAGCTCTCAAGATAGACTGGTTGGGTTCAAAAACAAGCTCTCCCATTTCTTATTCAATTTTGGCCAAGGTGCTTAAGTTCTTTAAGTCTCAGTATCTCTGTCAGTAAAATGGGGATGAGGATGACAGTAGCTATCTGTGGATTAAGTGAGAATGCAGAGCCAATGCCTGGCACCGAGTAAGAACCTACAAGCATGAGATACTTTTGTCTGTATAAGCAGCAGGCTTCAACTCAAGACTATGCAAAGAAGACTCACTAACCATGGGACCCCATTCTCTCTTGCTCACTTTCCAGTTAACTGGAAGATAATTGAGATCCTTAGATTCATGGGCAGAACAACATCATCTCCAAGGATTAGGGCAAATAATGGAGTCATAATGAACTGGAAGCAGACAGATTGTCTCATTTCTGCTTTCAGCCCTACCATTAGTGACTCTGGGCAAGCCACTCTCCTCATTTGGCCTTCAGTGTCCCCTTCTCTCAAACAAGGGGAGATCAACATGTCCCCTGAGGGTCCTGCCAGTGTTAACATTCCATGAAGTATCCAAGCCTTTGTGAGTGAGTCCTCACTTCTAAGAGCTTGTAATTTCCATGCCCCACCTGAACATCACCACCCAGTCCAGGAAGCCAGGAACCCAAGCCATTCCTGAACTTTTCACTTGAATGCCCAGAGCAGCTGCTAACACCTCCCAGCCGAGCCCCATACCTCCTTCATCTAAAATCCTCATTAGTTCCAACTGCAGGCCATCTATTACCTTGTGCTCATAATGGGAGTTAATTTCTGTTGGGATCAGATGGTCTTCCCCCTGGAAATTTTTATTCATATTTCTTTCCTGTTTTGTGATTCTCAGTCGGAGTTTTCTAATAACAGATCATTTCTTTTTGTCTAACTTTAATCTGGTCCTGCTTGACAAGCCCCATCCTTTTCATTGAAGGGTAAGACCACTTAAAGGAAGGCCAATAAGCCCTTGCGCTGCTCGGCCGGCTGGGGTGATTTGTCACCCGGTGCAGTGGTGGTCACACCAATGGATTTATCTCAAGGTAAATGGAGATGCTGAGACCCGGGACCTGGAGCTTTGATTAAGGCGCCCTTTTTGTAGTGTTGATAGATGTTGCTTGTGTTTATCTATTTGAAATGCCACTAAATCTGTGAATACAATGGAAAAAGAGAGTACTTTGCCGCTGAAAACATATTAGTGATTTATGTTTCAGTAAGAAGCACAATAAAGAGACAGAGGCTATTAAGAGCAGCTATTTTCATGAGAAATAGTTCTGCTTTAAAACATTATTAACCCCACCTTGATAAAGACTTACATGCATGCATAATCATGTTTACTTACCCCTTTAGTTTGGTGCAATATGCATTTGAAGCACACATTCTCCAAATATTCATAAGTTAGTCAGCAGAATATTTACAGCAAAAGACACCTTGCCCAGGTCCGTTCTGCATGTAAATTTCCCTCTCTCAAGATAGAGACACATAATAAACTTATCTAGGAAGCTTTGGAGTTTATATGGACTTCATATTGCTCAAAGCACTCTCAAATCCTTCTCACCATCATTTACTGTGTCTCCCCCACCCCACTTGCATTGTAGTAGAAATAACCAGTAAGGTGACACATAAAGATTATAATGCATGGATATAACTTATAACATGAATCAATGTCATCAAGACGCACCCATTTAAATGAATAGGGTCAGATGAGAGTGCTGTATCACCCTGACTTGTGTGACAGTTACAAATGCATCACCTCGTATGCATAATAGGAGTGTACAAACCAGAAGAGATTTGTAAACTTGGTTCATTTCAAGCAGAACTGACCCACAGGAATGGAAACAAGAGAAAAGGCAACCGGGTTGGAGCTGTGTGGAAACAAGTGATTCTTGTTTGGCTGTTTCACAAAACCCTAATGAGAATTTTGTGTCCTCCAGTCCACCAGGGAACTGAGAGCCGACCAAATCAGGCGCAGCACGCTGGCTGCTTCCTCACCCACGTTCTCTTCTAAAGGGGGTGCAGTGCTTGCACGAGGTCGGGTGGGGGATAACGCGGAGGATTAGGGGTGGGGGGCGGATAGATCTGAGGTGTGCAATTCCTACCAGGTCTGGGGAAAAAAAAAAACAAAAATAAAGCCAAGCGAAGTGGGCCTGCCAGAGTTAACCGTGTTCACAGAGTGCAATTATTTGGAAGGTTCTGTGCCGTGTGCTCTGATTTACGGCCGCGTTCCTGGGACGCACCTTCAGCTGGGAGAACGTGGAGGGGGCCAGGCAGGGCCGTGCGCACCCCGGGAGCGGAGTCCGGCCGCTGGCGCTCGGGGTCTGGGGCTTGGCACCGCGGCGCACCGGGTGGCGAGCACAGCGCTTAGCGGAGGCCACACCTGCACCTCATTTGCTTCTGAGCATCGCCATGACCCGCCTGCTGATGGGGCGCCTTCCCTTTCATCCTCGGGATTATGACAAGTTATTAATTGCCACCATTAGCCGCAGCAGCCTGCCCGAGATCTCTGCTGCTCTCTGGAGGTGAGAAACCGCGCATCTGAATGCCGAGGGAAGAGGCGCTGAGCAGCGCAGGGCAAACGGAGCAACAATCTGCCCAAAAGGGATTGTGAGATGGTGAATAATTTATTAGAAAACATTTTTCTTTGTCCTTCCCACAGACCCACAAATCCTCCCCAAGCGCTCTTTACCAGCCTTGCAGATAATGTACTTACACATCTCAGAGCCTGCTAAATAGACTGAAGAGGCCATGGGGTTCACCTCCACACTGCGGCTGCCAGGACCGCGCTACCAGCCCGCGCTGCCTCTGCCAAGGGCCCGCTGATGGAGGCGAGGGAATTAGCTGGTTTTGCAGAAGCAGATAGGAAAAGCCGCTGCCATGGCTACCCCGCCTTCTTCCCGGGCTCCTGTGTCCCATATTGAGCCCGGATACCTGCGCACATGCTTTATATTGGTCTAGAACCCTACAATTTCATTCCATACCACCAATAGGTGTTGACTGAGTTTCTACTGTGATAGAGAGTTGCTCGGTCCTTCCTTCTGCACACCTGTGCAGAGGTAAGGCCACACCATGTCCACAGACACACATGCATTCCTTCTACAGAACTGTGAACCTACTCTACTAGAGATGCAGACCCAGGCCACGACCTCAAAGAGCTGGAAGTTAAATAAGGATACTCTCATGTAGACAAGTAATGACAATATAGAGCACCAGAGAGCTGGGTACTGGGTGCCACGATGGCACACAGGAAAAAGTGGTTAATTCAGGGAACAAGCAGAGCGTTATGGTGGAGGGGACTTTGGGATTGGATCTGACGGAGGGAGTAAAATTCGTCTCCTCCTGCCCCCTCCAACAATAGAGCTTATATTTTGCTAACATTTTCATCAGCCTTTTCACAAGGAAGGCATAAGCTGAGAGGACATTGTCAGTACAACTAAAATTCCAAGATTTATTTCTTCTGCTTAGTGACTCCCAATCAGAATTTCCTTTAGGCTCTCAATGGGTGAAGACTAGCCCATTTACATGGACAATTCTGACACAGCTCAATGGTCAAACTCAGTGTCCTTTTTGGCAGTGGCCAAAGAGGCGTCTGCCTTCAGGGCCAGAGAAGTAGAAGGATGGGGGTCAGGGACAGTGAGGTGCCATGGAGACAGAGACAGAGGCTACACCGGCAATGCTGAGGAATTCAGCCCACAGGAACTAGAACTCTCCCAGGGGCATGGTGAGGTGGTGGAGCACGGGAACATTTCTCTGCACTGCAGCCAGAACCATCTACCCAAAGTTACAAGCATCACTGACTCACTGTCCTGACCAGAAACCTTCCGTGGCCCTAACTACCTTCAAGATAAACACAAGGACGTTTGTGATTGAATCTCTGTCTGCTTCTCCAGCCTTATTTTTTCCTTCCTCCCTCCCCATCCTCAACACACGTGGCCATCTGACTACATTCACCAACATGTGCCCACCACACACTCTGCATACATATGATCTAGCCAGACTGACCTATTCGGGATGGCCATATGAAAAATTACCATTTGTATAGGTCAAGACCAGCTAAATATCAGCAATTTTATATGAGTCAACTGAAAATAGCATACTTGTTGTCTTTAGCTCTTCATCTTGCCACTCTACCCAGAGCACCCTTCTTTGCTTGCCAAAACAATACTCACCCTTCAGAATTCAGTGTATTTAGACACTCCTTCCTAGAAAAGTCATCTTGGACATTCTTGCCATCTCCCCCACTTTCCACCTGGGCTTCGCTTTAATGACACTCTTCTGTATTCCCAAAGTACCCTCCACCTGCCTTCTTTTCGGTACTTGTTGCATTATATTATAATGGTTGCCTTACCTTTTATCCTGTCTAGTCTGTGGCCCCTTGAGGGCACAAAGGGCCCTATTTGAAGGTGTATTCCTAGGACCTAGCCCAGTACTGGCATAATGTAGATTCTCAGTAAGTTTGATGAATGAATAAATGAGATGAATGAGAAGATGGATGCACAAGATAACAGGGGAAGGGAAAAGAATCATAGACGGGGAGCTGGGGCCAAGATTTCTATGGTAGCCAAGAAGGAAAGAGTTTTCATTTTATTAGGAGGTGCATAGGCAAGATATTGTACTTCAGGGATTCTATGAGATGCTGTACTGACCAAAGACATTCTCAGTGCTATTAAAAACAAAACAAAACACATTTTTCCCTAGAATATATTTTTGTGGTATAGAGTAGACCCTCAATAAAAAGTTATTGAATTTTAAAAGTGAATATGGAAGGACTATTTAAGGTTAGTTTTACCTAAGGGTAAAGCAATTAACTGATAAGAATAGTTTTTTTTTAACTGGGTAGTTTTATTTTACATTATTTTATTCCTACAACTGTGAAATTTGAAAATGAGGAAATTGAGGCTCAGAGAGTTGTGTCCTATTCGGGATCACCCAGCTAGTGAGCAAGAGATTCTGTCCTATTCGGGATCTCCCAGCTAGTGAGAAAGAGATTCAAACCCAGGTCTCTCTTGCCCCAAAGCCTGTGTTCATGCCAACGATGCTGCTGCAGGCCCTCCATTCCCAGAGGTCTTCTTGAGTTCGAAATAGCCATGTCTTCTCAAAGATTTTGAAATAGCATAGTTTAGAATCAGGGCCAATCATACATGACATGAGTATCTTCCAAGTCAAGGCTTCTATGATACCATGATCTCTTCCTCTTTAAAGCCTTAGAATCTTTTAAAATGATGCTTGGAGAGATATATTTGTAGGGTTTTGGTAGGTTAATTCAGTCATTCAACAAATCTTTAGTAATCGCTTACTGTGTGCCGTGTCTCACGCCAAGCTCTGGAGATACAGTGGTGAATAGGTGTGTTTTCTGCCACCCTGGAAGAGTGCTCAGATTCTGAAGAGACAACATCGAGCCTTCAGGTGCCAGATGGGCATCTTAGCTGAGAATGAATCAAGCAAAGATGAGGGAACTAGACCGGCTGCCTCCATGTTTTGGGTCTGAATGCACTTTAATGACAAGCATAATTAGTGTCCGATCCTCCTGCTGTTACTGACAGCCCCAGTCGTATAGGTGAATTGAATATCAAATATAGGAGTGCACACACGTGCACACACACAGAAGACTAACATGTCAAAAAGAGATACAATTCTGAGGACCTATTAATCCTTTTATTTATCTGATCTTAGCATTTTGAACACCTACATGAGTCAGGCTCCATGCTGGTGCCAGCTACCGCACAACTACCAGTCTCTGCTCTCTAGGAGCTCACAGAACAGTGTGAGAGATGGTCTAGTGTGTAAAAAATTATACTTATTTATGATCAGTACACTAACCGAGGGAGGAATCAAGTGTTCCAGAAGAGAAGAGGCTTTGGAGGGTGCAGGAGAGTGTGCAGATGAGAAAGGGTTTCCCCAAGACAGCATTGTGTTAGCCAAATGCTAAAGGATGCATGGGCTTTACAACTGGAGAAGGGGTGCAAGACAGCCTCACCCATGGGAAAAGGAAGATGAAGAAAAGGACAAGTGCCCAGTGACTAGATGCTAAAGGAAGACTATTGGTTAAGTGGAATCATTCATTCATCCATTCACTTGGAAAACACTGAAGCCTACCATGCTGTTATGGACTGAATGCTTATGTCCTTCCCTGCCTCCTCTCAATTACTACATTGAAGCCCTAACCTTTGTGTGGCTGTGTTTGGAGTAAGGAAATAATTAAAGCTAAATGAGGTTATAAGGGTGGGGCCCTTATCCAACAGAATTAGTGTCCTTTTAAGAAGAGCCACCAGAGAGCTCATACACACTTTCTCTCTGTGCACAGGCACTGAGGAAAAGCCATGTGAGGACACAGCAAGAAGGTGGCCATCCGCAATCCAGGAAGAAAGCCCTCACCCAAAACTGACCTTATAGGCACCTTGATGTTGGGCTACGAGCCTCTACAACTGTGGAAAAATAAACTTCTGTTGTTTAAGCCATCCAGTCTATGGTATTTTGTTATGACAGTCCAAGAAGACTAATATTCATGCTCCTAGCACTGTATCAGGTTTGGAGCAGTCAAAGACAAATAAGACCACTCACTTCTCTCAAAAGCTCATGGCTATAAAGAGAATATGTTGATCATATTCTCTATGATCAACAGAGAAACAGTGGCTAGAGTAAAACCTGTGGTATATTAAGTGAACACCTGCTTGAAATAATCATGATTTATTTTAAACGAACAATTTTATCTGGTCTTAGTTAAGCATGTTGAGTATGATCTAAGGATTTGATGTGGGAGCCATTCATGATGTTTACCAATATTTCAATTTCTTCTCATTCTAAGCAAATTCCACCCCCACACCCTGGCAATTAAAGTTAGTTGGGGCTATGTGATTTGCTTTAAAAAATGAATTGTGAACAAAAGTGACAGCTATCACTTGCAGGAACGAGCCTGGAAGAACCAGTGAGTGATTTGCCAAATTTTCTTCCCCTACATAGCAAACATCAACATTCCAGGTGAGGGAGGCTCCATCAGTCCAACTCTGAGTGAGAAAATCAGGAGCAGAAGCCCTAAGACGAACAGGCAGCGTGAGTAAGAAATGAAGCTTTAGTGTTTTAAGCTACTGAGATTTGGGGTTTATTCATTATTGCAGCACAATATAGCCTAACATGACTGATATAAATAAAGAACAAGATATTACTCATTCTGACCCTGGTAGACATTTTGGAATATTAGTTTTGCCACTTGAAGCCCTAAGAATGACCTACTGTCAAGAGACTGGACTTCCAGTTTCTCCTCTGTGTGGGTGTTGCATTCATCTACCATCGGGTTATAAAATACATTAATGGATTTCCTTCTAAGCAATGAGCAGTTAGGATTTTACTTCCTCATCTACCTTTGCAGTGTTACATCCTTCATACTTCATATAAAACCTGTTAGCAAAGAGGCTCCTGTGTGAAGTTCTGTCCTTTAGAGACTCAAACTGTAAAAGGGTATGGCTTTCTAATCTTCAGAGGATTTTTGCCCTTTCATGTCCTTTTTGTAGGCCCAAGAGCAACGGACTCTGGAATTGAGTGTTGGGCTTTAAATCCTGGCTGCACTACTTTTTAGCCATGTGGCCTTGGAAAAGTTACTTGATTTCATTAAGCCTTCATTTTCTCACTTGTAGAATGCAAATAACAATAGTACCTATCTCATGGGAATGTTTTGTGAATTGAGATAAAGCACATGGAGCTTAATAAATAGTAATTATTATTATTATTATTGTTGGTGTTATCATTATTATTTCACCATGAGGATGGGCTTAAAATAAAATGTCAAAAATCTTTATCACCAAAGCCATGACTATTCTTAGAGAGTTTACTTACAGGTTAGCTGGGAGATGTGGGTTTGCAGTAGAGGACCTTCCAGTTCATGCCCAAAGTTTGCAATCCTCCAGCCACACATAACTTCTTAAGGAAGATCAGAATCTCTCAGAAAGATTCTATTCCAGTGGGAGTCCTGCCACAAGAGGACCTGAGTTAAAGCAGGCATGGAAGCAGGGTGTGCGGCTTCCAGGAACTCTGGGAACCACCCTGCTTGTATGTTTTCTCTTTTGGATAGTTAGCAACTGACTCTTTGGAGAAAAATTATCTCCTTTTCGAAAGTAACCTGACCACCTGTCAAAACTGGACTTGTGAGAGGAATGGAGAGGCTAGCCCTGGGCAGTCTGGCCAGGCTCTCATTTGGGTCATGACACTGGCAGGGGCTGCTTTACTCCCCATCAACGTGGCTTCAGGTCCCAACCCCCTTATGAGGCTGTGATGATGTGACCAAAAGAGCTTCTGGGATTCCCCCAAGACAGCCAAAGAAACAAGTGATTGACATAGAAGTTCTGTGATGATCACTGATTAGGGAAAGGATCTTCTATTTGAGGAAAAGTGGCAACCAAGAAAATAAGAAAAATGGCAGGGGCACTACCTCTAAGTCCTTTCTGTCACTGACAATATTCACAAATAAATCACTGGAATTTATTTATTTATTTATTTTTATTATACTTTAAGTTCTAGGGTACATGTGCACAATGTGCAGATTTGTTACATATGTATACATGTGCCATGTTGGTGTGCTTTGCTGTAGCTCATCATTTACATTAGGTATATCTCCCTAATGCTATCCCTCCCCCCAACCCCACCCCATGACAGGCCCCAGTGTGTGATGTTCCCCTTCCTGTGTCCAAGTGATCTCATTGTTCAATTCCCACCTGTGAATGAGAACATGTGGTGTTTGGTTTTTTTTTCTGTTCTTGCGATGGTTTGCTGAAGATGATGGTTTCAGCTGCATCCATGTCCCTAAAAAGGACATGAACTCATCCTTTTTATGGTTGCATAGTATTCCATAGTTGTACATGTGCCACATTTCTTAATCAGTCTATCATTGATGGATATTTGGGTTGGTTCAAGTCTTTGCTATTGTGAATAGTGCTGCAGTAAACATCACGTGTGCATGTGTCTTTATAGCAGCATGGTTATAACCTTTAGGTATATACCCAGTAATGGGATGGCTGAGTCAAATGGTATTTCTAGCTCTAGATCCTTGAGGGAATCACCACACTGTCTTCCACAATGGTTGAACTAGTTTACAGTCCACAAACGTGCAAAAGTGTTCCTATTTCTCCACATCCTCCAGCACCTGTTGTTTTCCTGGCTTTTTAATGATCACCATTCTAACTGGTGTGAGATGGTATCTCATTGTGGTTTTGTTTGTATTTCTCTGATGGCGGTGATGATGATCATTTTTCACATGTCTGTTGGCTGCATAAATGTCTTCTTTTTTGAGAAGTGTCTGTTCATATCGTTTGCCCACTTTTGATGGGGTTGTTTTCTTGTAAATTTGTTTGAGTTCTTTGTAGGTTCTGGATATTAGCCCTTTGTCAGATGACTAGATTGCAAAAATTTTCTCCCATTCTGTAGGTTGCCTGTGCACTCTGTGGTGGATTTCTTTTGCTGTGCAGAAGCTCTTTAGTTTAATTAGATCCCATTTGTCAATTTTGGCTTTTGTTGCCATTGCTTTTTTGGTGTTTTAGACATGAAGTCCTTGCCCATGCCTATGTCCTGAATGGTATTGCCTAGGTTTTCTTTCTTCTAGGGTTTTATGGTTTTAGGTCTAACATTTAGAAGTCTCTAGTTATCATTTAAATTAACTTTTGTATAAGGTGTAAGGAAAGGAGGATCAATTTCAGCTTTCTACATATGGCTAGCCAGTTTTCCCAGCACCATTTATTGAATAGGGAATCATTTCCCCCTTTCTTGTTTTTGTCAGGTTTGTCAAGATCACTGAAATTTAAAATAAAATGATTTGATAAACTTCTAAAGGTGTTTACCATGTGCAGGCCATGTACTGTGGATGGGTATTTGGCAGACTGTAGGTACCATATTTCTCCTACAAAGAGGAGCTCATAGTCTTTCAATCATTCAACGATACATTCATTCAATACATTTACTGATGCCCACGGCATGCCAGACACCATTGTACTGGCTACATAATGGTGAACAAAGCAGAAAGCTGTCTGCCCTTGTTAAGTGTAGAGTCTAGTGGCATATATAGAAACAGTAAGCACAAATAAGTAAACAATAATGTATTAATATTATTTTTATGTCAGCAAAGAAAAACAATGGGTAGCCTAACAAAAGACATGTGATGGGATTGGGGAACAACATATAAACCAATACCAGCAGTGCACTGGGAAAGGCACACATACAAAAGGCTTTCAGAGTACGAACATCCGTGTACCTACACTCCTGACTGCAGGCGCAGACTGCGTGTGGGGAGATGCTCATATACAAACCCAGGTACTCGGCTGGGTGCGGTGGCTCATGCCTGTAATCCCACCCAGCACTTTGGGAGGCTGAGGCAGGCAGATCACGAGGTCAGGAGATCGAGACCATCCTGGCTAACACAGTGAAACCCCATCTCTACTAAAAATACAAAAAAATTAGCTGGGCGTGGTAGCGGGCGCCTGTAGTCCCAGCTACTTGGGAGGCTGAGGCAGGAGAGTGGTGTGAACTCAGGAGGCGGAGCTTGAGGTGAGCCGAGATCTTGCCACTGCACTCCAACCTAGACGACAGAGCAAGACTCTGTCTCAAAAGAAAAGAAAAAAAAAGAAAAAGAAAAAGAAAAAAGAAACCCAGGTACTCAGGAACGACATACACCAACACACATACCTCCTAGAAGTATTGCTCAGACTACAAACCATTAGGGATCTAAATTTCTGACAGTGAAAACTTTATTTTTTAGTGTTTCTGTAACTGTATAGATACACGAATTATTTTGTAGTTCAGTTATTCTACAAATATTAAACTGTTTTACAGCATGATTCTTATTGAAGTAAGCAATTAACACATCTTGCCTCTTCTTGCAAACTCTCTCTGACCAACCACCTACACCCTCCATGAGTCTTCTATGATTCTCTTCTATATTCCATTATTCCTTATGCATGCCTTTATCATCACAGTTTTCACACTTTTATAATCCCTGATTTGTTTTGCTTTTCTAATCTTCTATATTATGAACATCTTGAAGCCAGAGACTGTCTTAATTGTCTCAATATGCCTAGGGCTTAGCTGTCTTAGTTTGGGTTTCACGAAAAGCAGACCCAGAGAACAGCATTCAAGTGCAAGCAGTTTATTTGGAAGATTGTCCCAGGGAATACAGGAAGGGAGTGGGGAGGGGAACAAGGAAGGGGACAAAGCTCATAAGGAGTGTTTGATTAAGCAAGTTACCAAGTTCCCTTGGGAGAACTCTGGGAAGCCACACGGACCACGTCCCAGCATTATCCCTCGGATGGGTGAGGAAGCCAGGGTATTTATCCACCTTCCCATCTGTTGTTGGTTGAGGGCTGCTCCCATGGGTAAGAACCCTCCAGCATGTATGGTTTGTTCTCCCCCAAGGCCAGGCATGCTTGTAGAACCTGAAAAATCCCTCAGGCAGAGTCACAGGTGCTTTCTATAAGCAACCTTCAGACCGCCGAGGTGAGTGCCAAGGGATATGAATGGGGTGTCAACTAGTATCTGCTGGCACCCCAGGGCAGCTTGGCAGGCTTCGGTGGCTCAATATAACAAAATAGCCAAGCAGAGCACACTGTTAAGGGATAAATTTTAGCGTGGGCTCCATGGGCAAATCTCATGTTACTGACATGGTGTCAAGCCAGCAGTGAAGTGTTAGAACTGGAAGCAGCCTGAGATCATTTGCTGGGGATGTTTGTTTCTTTTTCTTTTTCTTTTCTTTTCTTTTTTCTTTTTTTTTGAGGCGGAATCTTGCTTTGTTGCCCAGGCTAGAGTACAGTGGCATTATCTTGCAATCTCAGCTTACTGCAACCTCTGCCTCCCGGGTTCAAGTGATTCTCTTGCCTCAGCCTTCTGAGTAGCTGGGATGACAGGTGTGGACCACCACGCCTGGCTAATTTTTTTCATTTTTTAAAATTTTTAGTAGAGATGGGGTTTCGCCACATTGGCCGGGCTGGTCTCAAACTCCTGACCTCAGACGATCCACCCTCCTCAGCCTCTCAAAGTGCTGGGATTACAGGCGTGAGCCACCGCGCTGGCTGGGATGTTTGTTTCTGCAGTTATCATGATAGAACTACCTTGAAGAGCAGAGTGTTATTTTAACCCCTCCACTCTCCTTGGACTAGTTCACATGTAATGAAATCTCCTGTTAGCGGAGTGATTCCATCTGTGTTTTCTCACCTGCAGGTGTTGGGGGCTCAATTACCATGCTTGCTAATATGTTGTTACTTTCTGAAGATGTAAATTATAACAGGTGCTGCTTATGAATTATATTTAATAGCAGTGCATCCAACTCGTTTGTTAACTTACACACAGTCAGATGAGGCCTCTTCATTAACCCTCCAGAGAGAGAACGACCAGCCTCCTTGGGGATTCCATATTTTTGGAAGTCTCTTCTGGTTACTCTTTGTGTTTAAAAGTGATAGTGATGATATTAGCCCAGGACTTAACCTGAATTTGAGCTTCTTGTGGCAAAGTGTACATGAACAACCCCACTCAAGACCTAAACCAACAAAATATTACTCAATACATCCTATGCCTTCAAGAAATAGGACTCCAGAAAAATAACACAGTAATTCCAATGTGTCCAACGTCTTCATTCCTGTGACTTTGCTGGAGCAGTATAGTGTAGTAGATAAGAGTACAAACTGCCTGGGTTCTGTCTCCATTTCCTCATCTGTGAAATGGGGATGATAATAGTTCCCATCTCTTAGGGTTGAATGAAGATTAAATGAGTTAACACATGTAGAGAATTTTGAACAATGCACAGCTCTTTAAATAGTTCCCAGCACTATATTACGCACTGAGTGACCCAAGAATAATTGATTCATTCAACGATTTTTTTTCTTTTTTGAAACAGGGTTTTGCTCTATTGCTCAGACTTGAGTGCAGTGACACGATCATGGCTCACTGCAGCCTTGATCCTGGACTCAGTCCTCCCACCTCAGCCTCCTGAGTAGCTGGGACTACAGGTATATGCCACCATGCCCCCAACTTTTTGTTTCTGTTTTTTCTAGAGATGGGATCTCACTATGTTGCCCAGGCTGGTCTCAAACTCTTTGGTTCAAGCAATCCACCCCCAATCTCGGCCTCCCAAAGTGCTAGGATTAAAGGCATGAGCCACCACACCTGGCCTCGACAAATACTTTTGAGTGCCACCTCTGTGCCAGTCACTGTACCAGGTGTAGTGATACAATGGGGAACCACATAAACCTGGCCTTAGAGAATTTGCATTTTACCTGGGGAACACAGACTACTACGATGGGCAAAGATCTCCAGCTGACAGGGAATATTCCTGGAATTGAGGACTACACCGAGGCCCTGGAGACTGGCTGTAGCCAGGCAAAGGGTGTGCCAGGAAGGGGATTGCATGAACCAAGTTCTGGAAGTATAAGATGGCATAACAGAGACAGAGTAGTTTACTGAGGCTGTGAGATGGAGGGAAAGGGATGGTGAGAGAGAAGGTAGGTCACAAAGGGCTTCTTAGCACCATTCAAGTGCAGCTGTGTCTCCTGGGAGCAACTGGGTGGGAAGGAGGGAGTAAACGCCCCATGCTTAGACTTGACTACTCTTTTAACACTTCTCCCACAGGGCCTTACATTGTAATCTCTTACAGCACAAGGTACATGTGTACTTTTTTCCATTCACATTGTGAATTCCTTGAAGGCAGAAACCATGGCCCTTTTATTTCCTCCAACCCTGCCTAGCCACTGGCAGCTTTGTTGGTATTTGAGCCCTCACTAGTCATCTCTGGCATAATGTGATTCCAGCATCATTCTTCATTACCTGCTGAGGACCCCAACACCCTGTTTTGCTCTTGTGAGACCTCCTCTGCACTCTGTCCTGATGGTTACAACCAAAGTTTCTGATGGTCTTCTCCTGGGACAACTGCTCCTGATCTCCCATCCTCATTCCCTGCAGCAATTTTGTTCTCACTCACCAGACTTTCCCTCTCCCCTCAATATGAAGGGCTTGTCCAGCCCAGCTGTTGTGATTTTTCTACTCTCTAGATACAGTGCAATGGACCAGCAATGGCTTTGGAGTCGCCCAGATCTGAGCCTGAATCTCACCTCCTAGATGTGTGGTCTTCAGCAAGCTATTTAATCTTTCTGGGCTTCATTCCTCTCACTTATAAAATGAGGTTAATACTACTTAGCTGCAGGGTTGTTGTTGTAAGGATGAAGTAGTGGTTATATAACAACGATGCTCATTAAATGATGATACCACATCCCTGCCAATAGGTACAGTTGTATAGTTTTCAAGTCCTAAACTCTCCATGTCTGTACTTTCTTGTGGTAACTGATTCAGTTCCCAGAAATCTTGTGAAATAGTCAATTAGGGTTAATGAAAGATAATTTCTTGGCACAAAGTACTTCCTTTTCAAGAACATCCTGCATGTAAGTTACTTTCATTCTAGGCTGTTAAGACATTTTTCAAACTTACCTGTAGATAGTAATGTCAGACCTAGGAGACACATCAACAGTGAAAACAAAAAGAGAGCAAGCGATTCTGAAGTTGTTTTTCTCTAGAGTAACATGTGTACAGCATCCAGAACAATTAGATCCTGATTGCCAGGCCAAATTTCCATCATGACACTGATGAGTTATAAACCCCTGGAGCATTGCATCCAGGAAACAGCAGCAGCATCCAAGCCCTTGGATGAAATCGCAACCTTATAATTAGTATAAGTCCATTCATTATCATGGGCCTGGGTGTGTGCATACGAGGGGAGAAGAGTGAGGGACAAGGAAACAAATTAAAAAGCATAAACTGAGAAAGGAAAAGAAATTAAAACCACTTAAAACTCACTAATACAATTACAGGATCTTCTCAACACTGAAGTTTGGGAAACCCAAACTAATTTCAGGGAGACACTGAATATTGATACTGGCTGCAGGGCTGTCTTAGAACTATGAGGTGCGCCACGTCTCTCTTCCTGCCCTTTGTCAACTGTCTCTCTCTCTCCTTTCTGTGTTCTCGCAACCTGGGCATTTAAGAGTGAGGACGAGAAGAAAGGCACAAAGGAATGGAAGGAGGAGGGAAGGAGAGGGAAAGAAGAGAGAGAGACTAACGATTCCCGGAGCACCGTTTGTGATATGTGCCCAGCACTCCACCGGCTGCTCCCTATCCATTAGCGTGGTGTAAGGAACACAGGCATTGTCAGCAGACAGACCTGGTTCAGAGCCGACCCCTAGCTGCCTCAGTTTCTTTATATGTAAAATGATGTTGAAGTGATTGGGGGCATGAAATAAGATAATGTATATGAAACCCTTACTACACAAAGGACATAGTCAATTGTCTCTTAAAATTATTTCATTTTTCTCCATAAAAGCGTGAAGTGGGTCTATTATCCTCATTTTGTGAATAAAGACACTGGCAGTAAGGGACACCAAATGGATCACGAGCTGCATGAATGTAAGGACCGTGCCCACCTTGGTCACTGCTACACCCAGCACTAGGCAGTTGGGCCAGGAAGGCTTCACTAAGTGTCTGTGGCTGGGAGGGAGTTCAAGTTTCACCCATCTGGATCCAAGGCCAGGGTCCTTCCCAGTGCCATGTTGCTGGCCCCAAATAATCTCCTGTCTCTGTGGGTAGATGTAGAGTAGTAAGCACAGGTTTGAGGACCAAACAGCCAGGGTTCAAGTCCCAAGTTAAATAACTTGCTTTGTGAGCCAATTTATACGTTTCTGATCCTCTTCATGTCCTCCCCATCCTGAAAGAGTCCCTTAGTCTTTTTGATAAAAGACTCTCAGAGGGAGCTGAAAGAAAAGGATTATTTTAGGGCCAGAGCCCTAAAGAAGAATCCTATCCCTAGAGGTCAGTATACTAGTGACAGAAAAGAAAAACCTCGGGGAAAGGGTTAGGATGGTCTGTCTGGGGTTTGTTTTTTCAGATGGGAACGGAAAAAAAACAAAATAAATATGGAGAGGGAGCTAATAATTATGGGCAACTATTGTGCGCTCATTGTGCTTAGTGTTTTATACCTAATGTCTCATTTATTCCCCATAAAAGTTCTGTAAGAAAGATTCCCATTTAAAGATAAGAAAATCGAGGGTTAGAAAGGTTAAGCACTTTGGCCAGTTTAACTGATCTTGTTAAATGGCAAAACAAAGCTTGTTTCCAGGTTGGTTTTGCTCCAAAGCCCATGTTCTTTTCATAAATACAGCTACTTCTCCTTAAGATAAAATAAAATAAAAACAGATTTGTCAGGCTCTTAGGTTTACCAAAAAGTTTCATCTTCTATTGAGTGTCCACTGGGAAGTGATTTATCTTTGTTTGGAAACAACACCCACACCTGCGCTCTGCTCTCGCTTCACCTGACCTCTTCTTAATGCTACCCACCTATCAATGCAATGCGGAGTCCGCAGGTACCTGGTCCCTGGAATTTTATTTCATGGTCAGGCTACAAATTCATGACTACGTTTAAAAATAATGATTTGTGTTCAACATCAGTTTTTGTAGCAGATATATGAATAAACATATTCTTTCTATCTTAAAGTATAATATTGATTCTCTTTCTTATAACACAAGAGAGAAGTAAGTGAGAAGTCAGAGTGCTGGCTTAAAAATTGAACCCTGTAAAGTTTACAGGCAATCTACAGTGAAGCTAAATCTAACAGCCATGAAACAAAAAATAGCACAATCACTTTACAGGGGTTTTCCGGGCAACTCTGGAATTCAAGTGTTCAAGTTCAGCCTGTGTAATAAAAGGGAGTTTATGATGGTTTTGCAATTGAGGCAGAAGATGGAGGAAAGAACACTTGTAATAGGGAGCATCCTAAAACCAAAAGCCTCATGAAGAAAGTTTAGTAGGTATGAAAAGTTTGCTTTAAAGAGAAAGGATATGAACCCATAAGGCGAACAAAATATCTCATTAACCCAGGCAGCCCTAGTAACATTTTGCATGCATGCATTCATCACTACAGCAAACTTTTATTGGGTATCTACTAGAAGGAGGAGTAGTATGTCCAGCAGAGAGGATGCAGAGCAAACAGGCATACTCCCTGCCCTCAAGAATCTTTTCATCTGAGGGGTGGAGCCAATATGTGAATAGTGATTATGGCACAAATACTATATTTGAGATTATATAAGAGCAATCATAGCTAATATTCATTAGGTGCTTATGACAATGCCCTGCTCGGTTTTAAGCCCTTTCTACGTTATTAACTCAGTACTCCTCACAAGGGCTCTATGAAGTAGGTACTGTTATTAACACCATTTTACAGACAAGGATAGGTAAGGTAAAGGACTTGCTCAAGGTGAGACGATAATCAATGCCGAAAGGGCCATAAGAGTATGTTGGAGGGATCAATGGGCTCTCCCTGAAGGCAGAAAAGATTCATGCAACCTGGATCTTAAGGAAGGAGGAGGAGTTTTCTGGATCTGAGGTGAAACAAAGAAGCACATTCTAGACACGGGGAACAGCATGTGCCAAAGCAGGAAGGAGCTCATGAGTGTGGTGTATCTGGGGAGCTGAGAACCTCCGTGCATAACGAATGCAGGACCCGCGAAGCATGGAAGTCAGAGCTGGGGCAGACTGAGAGGGGCTTTATGAGTCATGGTAAGGAGTTTGGGCAATAAGGGTCTAAACGAGGGTTTTAAATAAGGGACTTAAGATAGTTTTGCAGTTAACTTTGTCAGAGTGTTCTCCAGGTGAGAAGATTCGAGGTAGGGACATTAGATAGGAGGCTAAGCTAATATCCAGATGAGTGGTGGCGGCCTGAATGAGGCCAGTGATTGGGAACATTCTTGAAAGGGAATCTGAAAGATTTATGAAGAATGCACTTACATTTCTGTAATTATTTTTCTGCTTATATTTCTTCATACTATGTGGGAAACATCAAGATACCAATCCTTGGATTGGTGGGTACTAAGGAAATTCGTCAAATGACTATTGAATGAATCTTGACTCAAGCATTCATTCTTACCTGATAGCAGTAGTCCATATTTTTTAAGGGCCTTCTATAGTACCTGGTACATAGTAGATGCTCAAAATTATACACGCACACAGTATTTTAAAAGCCTGATAATTTGGGAGCCACCCTGAAACCTCGAAGCTAAAAGTCATTTATTTAATTGAGCACAATGTTTACTAATCTGTAAGGTGCCATCTTGATTTAGTTGTAAGCAGTTGGTTGTGTTCAGTTTTAAGGCAAATGAGAGTTAACTCTTTCCTTGGTGTAAAACATTACACCTCACCCTCTCATTATACTTAATAAATTACCTCTGCCATCCCCTTTTATTGACAGGAAAACTGGGCACCAGAGGACCCAAGCCACCTGCCCTAAACCACACAGCAAGACGATGTAGAAAAAGTAAAATATTTACAAATCCACCTTGCGGCCCCCTCTAATGTTGCTTCTCCTCCACTTTAAGAGAAAGTTAGAAAATTGTGGATAGAAAGGGAAAGCAAATTCTGCATAAAAGAAAACATTTTTAAAAAATACAAATGTAGCCTAATTTAATTTCCAATACATGTCTCCACCTTCGGCTTTGGAAAAAAGGTTAAAATGCAATTCTCCAAAACGACGTTATTCGGTAGAGGAATATTAACCTCCTCGCCCCTTGTACTTCGACTCGTTTTATCTCCTTTTCATTTTTGTTTGTGGGTCTATTCATTTTGGTGAGGCCAGGCACGTTGCTAGGTAACGGGCCCATCACGGGCCAGCATGTTAGTTTGCCTGGGTGGCAGACTTCCCTAGCGCTAGCTGCCGGCAATGCAGTCTCTCACAAAAAGCATTTATCACTGGGCAGGCACAGTAATGGCCACTCAGTGGAGGGGAAATTGAGCTGACCCGAAGGCCAAAGCTGTTAGGGAGACTGGTGGGAAGGGTAAGAGGGTCACAACACCCTTTTCCCACCCACTTAGTGGGCAGTAAGCGGTAGAACAGCCCAGCCACTGTTTTCACTAACATATCCTGAGGCTTTGCACCTGAAATAAATGTTTGCTTGACATTAACGATAAAAAAAGAAGAGGCAAAAAAATAAAATCGGTTTGTTCCAAGAACAATGAGCTGAACAATGAACAGTGTGATTTAAAGTTAGCCAGAGTTTCCTCAAAATTTGATTTTGGTAGTTATGCTGAAAGGGAGATTTGCAGAGAAGGGGGGTCCTAAATGATGAGTACGTTCTGATAGTGGTCGTCCAAACGTTTATTTACCTAGCTCTTGTGGGAGAAGTGTAAACATGTGTGCTTTTTAATTTTTTCCCCATGAATGGCACCAGTTTTACAAGTATTAGTGTTGGTCATCACCAAATTGATACTATTTTGGAAATATCCATTTCAAATTTCTGTGTAATTAAATAACGGCACTTACCTTCCATATTTATTTATGCTTAGCATGAGATAAAGTTTAACATGCAAACTGGACATTTAAAAAATGTACTTAAATATACTTTTGCAATATTGAGTAACAACATGTATTTGAATGTGATGCTTTCCTATACAATGTTGTGGATTTTTCTGGAAATATTATTCAGATTTTATTGCCTTTTTTCAGAATTATTTTACATGAATGAATACAGAACAAAGAAAAGTGTCATTACAAAAACAAGAAAAGCATAAGTAATTCCTGGAAGGATAAAGATCATTGTAAATAGCACGAAGGTTACACATAAAAATATTTTAACAGTGTAGAAATCTTGGCAAGATTCAACTGTGGAAGAAAAGAGAAATTCCTGCCTTAGGCCATTTATTTTTTGCAATTAACTGTAAGTCATGCCATTTTGTGTCAAAACTTAAAAAATTATATGAGCGGTTTAAATGCCCTTGTATTAAAAAGTAAGCACTAAACATTATTTAGCATTTCATTTAAAATTATTTGTATTATCAAACATTATGCAGTTCCAATATTCTACTTTACTTGAGTGCAAACTATTATTTTCCAAATGGAGAACACAAAACCATCAGAAATCCTCATTTCAAATATTATATCAATATTTTGACCAAATATTGTCCTCTCTCTGAGCCCCAGTTTTCCCCCAGAGGGGAAGGTAAAATCCACCCCACCTACCTCCCTGAGTAATCATGACAATCAGATGAGATGTTAGCTGTGAAACACCATACAGATATAAGATGACTATTTTATTATTGTGAAAAATAAAACTGTTTGGAGAAACTGAAAGGATGAGAGGTAGGTTTTCAACAGCACTCAATATTCCCTCATTTTTTATAGAATTAGGCTTCTTGCCTCTGTGCAATGCCAAAGTTATAAGCCTAGTAGAGCCAGTGTGTGTTTTTTTTTTTTTTTTTGACCAATTAGCCTCACTTTGTACATAGACAAGAGGCATTGCTGCAGCTTTTCTTCAGAAATGGAACAGAGTTAAGAGCACAAGAAGAGCCCTTTTCTTCACTCTGGCTCCGCTGCTTTCAAACAACAATATTTAACCAACAAAAGAAGAGACCAAGTCAATCTCAGTTTTAGTGATTCCCCTGAAAGTCATCAAATAAAAATGTGAACTTTAAAATTGATCAGGATTAATTTCACTGACACTGTATCATAACATATACCTCTTTAGAGACTCATTTGTTGGGCTACAGATGCAAAGAAAGTAAGGAAAGAAATAAATCAGAACACAATAAGGCAATTAGACTTTTGCCATTGATAGAATACTAAAAATGTCTGATTTATCAAAGCATTAACAAACAGAAGTAAACACAAGACTTATATTTTCTTACAAAATACCTAGAGAGAGGAAGATTAAAATAATAACCAAGACCATGTGTATCAATAAATTTAATTTATAAATATTGCCCCACTGCCAGATGATGCTATTTCATTTGCTAATTTGAAGAGTGCAACAGCGAGGGATGATTTATCAGTGCAAGTGCCACCCTGATGGGTAACTGCTGTTCTCAACTCTGTGGACACCTTCTCATGCAGATGAGAGAGTTTTAGTGAATTGGAAGTACAGTTTAATAAGAAAAGTTATCTAAGCTTTCCCTGTAGTAACTACCTTCAATCTGAAATTAAACAAATATTTTTATAGTATTTTTCTTCACAGTGAACTCAATCCCAGGTGATTAGAATAAGAAAAATAGTTACCAGTGCAGGTCATCGCCCTAAATGCTTATACACGTTATCTCATTTAATTCTGACAATAGCTCTCTTAAGTGGATATAATCATCTCCATTTACAGATGAGCAAAGTGACTCTGAGAAAGGTATGTCAACTCAGTTTTGTTTGTTTGTTTGTTAAAGAGACAGAGTTTCACTCTGTTCCCAAGGCTGGAGTGCAGTGGTGCAATCATAGCCCACTGCAGCCTCAAATTCCTAAGCTCAAGTGATCCTCCTGCTTCAGCCTCTCAAGTAGCTAGGAATACAAGTCATGCCACAATGCCTGGTTAATTTAAAAAAAAAAATTTATTTTTTGTAGAGACAGGGTCTTGCTGTGTTACCCAGGCTGGTCTCGAACTCCTGCCCTCAAGTGATTCTCCTACCTCAACCTCCCAAAGCATGGAGATTACAGATGTGAACTACCATACCTGGCCTCTGTGTGGTTTTAGTAAATGTCAGAGTCAGCTTTTGAACCTGCTCAGCTTCAAAATATGTGCTCATAATCACTATCATATAATTACTTCAAAACATGTGCTTGAAAGTCTTGGGAATCAAAATTCTTTTAAGACAAACTGTGATGTTAATTACAGAAGCTGTATAATTTAACATGCGCTAATATATGGAAAGTTAAATTTTGATCAAATAATTTTAGCAGCAAAAGAACCTCAACAGCCATCAAAATCAAATCTTCATCTCTGAGATAAAGAAGCTGAGACTACACAGGATGTGATGTACCTAGAGGCACGTCTAAGGTTATTAAATAGGCACATGATTGAGTCATTGTTCCACAAAATAAGTCACTGTAAACTTGCCTCGAATGGCTAATATATTTAAAATATCATTCACTGCACAACATTTCTACCTACACAAAAATGTCAAGGAAACACATCTGCTGCAAGATGAGATAGAGCTGTATATTCATACCTCAGAGATATTGCAGGCTTGGTTCCAGAATACCACAATAAGGCAACTATGGAAATAAAGCAAGTCACAGGATTTTTTTGGTTTCCCAATGTATGCAAAAGTCATGTTTATATTATCCTTTGTTGTCCTCTCAAAAATGGTATAGCATCTTCATCAGAAGTAGATTCCATCTCAGAAACCACTTTCTTTGCTCATCCATAAGAAGCAATGCCTAGTCTGTTCAGGTTTTATCATGAGATTGCAGCAATTCAGTCATATCTTCAGCCTCCGCTTCTAATTCTAGTTCTCTTGCTATTTCTACCACATCTGCAGTTCCTTCCTCCACTGAAATCTTGAACCCCTCACGCTCATCCAGGAGGGCTAAAATCAACTTCTTCCAAACTCTTATTAATGTTGATATTTTGACCTCCTTTTGTGAATCACAAATGTTCTCATGGCATCTAGAATGGTGAATTCTTTCCTGAAGGTTTTCAGTTTACTTTGCCCAGATCCATCACATCATTCACTATCCATGGTAGCTATAACCTTATGAAATGCATTTCTGAAATCATAAGACTTGAAGGTGGAAATCACTACTTGATCCATGGGCTGCAGAAGGGATGTTGTGTTAGCAGGCATGAAACACATTTATCTCCTAATACATCTCCATCAGAGCTTGCTCTTAGGTGACCAGGTACATTGTCAATGAGCAGTAATCTTTTGAAAGCAATCTTTGTTTATGAGCAGTAGGTCTCAAGAGTGGGCTTAAAATATTCAATACATTATGCTGTAAACAGAGTGTTATCATCCAGTCTTTGTTGTTCCCTTTCTAAGAGCAAAGGCAGAGTAGATTTAGTGTAATTCTTAAGGGTCCTAGGATTTTTGGGATGGTAAATGAGCATTGGTTTCAACTTAAGGTCACCAGCTACATTAGTCCCTACCAAGAGAGTCAGTCTGTCCTTTGAAGCTTTGAATCCGGGCATTGACTTCTCTTCAGCTATGACGGTGCTAGATGGCATCTTCTTCTAATAGAGGGCTGTTTCATCTACACTGAAAATCTGATGTTTAATGTAGATCACCAATGATCTTAGTGAGATCTTCTGGACAATGTGCTGCAGCTTCTACATCAGCACTTGCTGCTTCACCTTACACTTTATGTTACAAAGATGGCTTCTTTCCTTAAACCTCATGAACCAACCTCTGCTAGCTTCCAGATTTTCTTCTACAGCTTCCTCACCTCTCTCAGCCTTCGAAGAATGGAAGAGAATTAGGATCTTGCTCTGGATTAGGCTTTGGCTTAAGAGAAGGTTGTGCTGGTTTGATCTTCTATCCAAACCACTCAAGCTTTCTGCATATCAACAATAAAGCTGTTTTGCTTTCTTATCACTCTTGTGTTCACTAGAGCGGCACTTTTAATTTCCTTCAAGAACTCTTCCTTTAAATTCAGAACTTGGCTAACCATTTAGCTCAAGAGGCCTAGTTTTTGGCCTATCTCAGCTTTCGACCTGCCTTTCTCACTAAGCTTACTCAAATCTACCTTTTGATTTAATGTGAGAGATGCGGGACTCTTCCTTTCACTTGAAGGCTCAGAGGCCATTGTAGAGTTATTAACTGGTCAAATTTCAATATTGTTGTGTCTTAGGGAATAGGGAGGCCTCAGGAGAGAGAGAGATGGGGGGAAATGGCGATGGAGCAGTCAGAACACACACATTTATGGATTAAATTATCTGTCTTATATGGACACGGTTTGTGTGCCCCCAAACAATGACAATAATAACATCAAAGATCACTGCTCACAGACCACCACAACAGATATAATAATGGCAAATAAGTTTGATGTGTTGTGAGAATTAGCAAATGTGACATGAAGTGAGCACATGCTGTTGAAAAAATGGAGCCAATAGATCTGCTTGATGGAAGGTTAACACAAACATTCAATCTGTACAACCACAATGTCTGCAAAGCACAATAAACTGAAATGCAATAAAACAAGGAGGTATGCCCGTATTAGAAATCAGGGGAAATCCATCAGTTTCATTCTGCACTGGCCTCTCATATGCCAGCCCCTATACTGGGCACTGTGACACAGAGATGAAGAGTTCTTAGTCTAGGCTTTGCGAGGTAATAAAAGTAACAAAAGTTCTTATGAATTTTAAGTAATACACTCAAAATTTAATTTTGAAAACCTACAGGCAGCCTGAGGTTAATCTAAGTAATTTCTGTGTACACTAAAACTGATACTAATCTGAGCGTGGCAACACTTAGCCCCATAAGCAAAAGGAGACTGTGTCTGAGCCATTTTCCTCTTGGAGGTAGGGATGGAAGCAAAAAGACTATATTGTCCATTCCAGGAAACAATCTACCAAAGAAAATACTGAATCACTTTTGGTTCTGTCCCCAAATAGCCAGTTAAGCAGGATTCCCTATAGACCTTTTCTAATCACATGAGGTAGGCATCAGAAAATCATGAAGTCAACCATATTTGTATATAAAAATAAATTTTAAAAATAGAAGGTGGAGTAATTCAACAAATCTATAAGAGATGGAAACAGAACTTCTTATCCTATCAATATCAATATGCATAAATTCAGCCAGTGCAATTTCCTGGTGAGCAAATCCAGATAATTTCGGGGTTTTGTTGAAGGTCAAACAGCTTCACGGGGCAGAGCCAGGTCTAGGACCAAGAGCTCTTGACTGTGGGCCTATGCTTTTCCCATTACATCAGATTACTTGGGCAAATGTCAATGCATAGTACACACATGACAAAGATAGGAAAGAGTAGAAAATTTGCTTACTTACTTGATTATTTGTATCTCCAACATGGAATAAAATATACAGTACAGGTTCAGACCAATTTTGATAACAAGGCTACCAGTTCTAGTTTCAAAGTTACTTTGGACCTGTTAACAAAAATATTTTTATAATATCCATATAATGTGACACATGGTCATAACAGCCATTTGCACAAACATGTACGCATTTAAATGTAAGACATAAACTGTTCAGTGTACTGTCTCTAGTATCTAATATGTTACTCCACACAGTGTAGAATGCTCCAAATTTGTCATTAGCTTTATAGGTTGCTCATTGTAAATGCCCTCAAACTTTCAAATTACCCTGCCGTACCTGATCTGTCATGGAAAGTCAAAAGAAGAAAACACAAAGACTGGAAATATTACGATGTTTTGAAAGTGACAGTTTCTTTGGGGTTTGACTTTCTGTACTATAAATTCCTCAGGATGGAGATTTGCTTCTTAATTTGGTACATTCATCAGCTGGCACCTATTACATGACTATGTGTAATAGTGAGAAGAAATCCTAAGCACATGGGACAGATACTGACATACAGTAAGAAATTCAATAAAACATTTGTTAAATGAATGAATGAATGAATAATTCTTATCTTCTTTGATCACTTCCCAAACGATATCAGACAAACTACATTTACAACAAAAATGACAAAATCACTTTAAACAGGTAAACTTTGAGCTTTTTTGAGGAGAGTAAATTCTCCATTTCTATTCTGCACATTCCCAAGTCTACTTTGAAATATTATAATTCTATGCCACAATAGCATAACTATTACTATTATATAAAGAAGTTCTGTCACACTTTTTAAAATAGGATTCAATTTTCTTTATGCTACTTAATGAAAAAAAATTTCCCTTAAAAGACCACAAACTGGAATTTAAAACATTGTTGGAAATACTTCTGGGTTTTAGAAGAGCCTAATCTTTCCATAGACTGAAATAGAATTACCCTACATCTCCTTAAAATGTCAACTATTAGGACTCCAATTACAGTCATGCACTAGGTAACAATCAATGACGGACTGTACATGGACAGGGGACCCACCCTATACATGTATACCATTTTTCATCTTTTATATCATATTTTACTGTATCTTTTCTATGTTGAGATCTATTTAGATACACAAATATTTACCAATGTGTTACAGTTGCCTACAGTATTCAGTACAGTTGCTACTGTCCAGGTTTGTAGCCTAGGAGCAATAGGCTGTGCCATACAGTCTAGGTGTGTAGTGAGCTACTCCATCTATGTTGTATAAGTACACTCCATGGTGTTTACAAAATGATAAAATTGCCTAACAAGGCATTTCTCTGAAGATATCCCTGTTGTTAAGTGATGTTTGACTGTACTTTTAAAATGTTCACTATAGGCATGAAGTAGAGATTTAAGGAATTAATTATTTAAAAAACTATTTTTTAATTTTTAACTTTTTTGTAGAGATGGGGTCTTGTTATGTTGCCCAGGCTGGTTTTGAACTCCTGGTTTCAGGCAATCCTTCTGCCTTGGCCTCCCAAAGTACTAGGCTTGCAGAAGTGAGCCCACTGTGGCCAGCCTTATTCTTACAATTCTGGCAGAGTCATTGAAGTTTACTGTGCTTAGATATGGCATTCTTGGGCAATAGTTCAGTTCAACAAACATTTCTTAGGTAGCCATGATATCCCATGGCAAATTTAAAAATAAATAGTACCTGCCCTCAGAAATAAACTCTACACTATTCCAGTGAAAATAAAATAAGAATGACGGCATGTAAGAATTAGTAAGGCAATGCCATACCAAGGGATGGGATTGCACAGTGGGAATGGTCCATCCCAGGTACAAGCATCATCTGTGGAAAATGTAAAATCTTGACCACATCTTGGTTTACTTCTTATTATCACCATGCAACAACAATTCTAAATGACAACTATACTGGGTTGAACAGTGTCCCCCTCAAAATGTGCATCCTTCCCCGAACTTTGGAATGTGGCCCTATTTGGAAATAGGTTGTTGCAAATGTAATTAGTTAAGATGGGGTCATACTGGCATAGGGAGGGTCCTTAATCCAATGACTGGTGTCTCTATTTTTTAATGGTGTCCTATCTCTCCAAATGAAGAAGAGGAAAATAGATAGAGATAGACACAGACAAGGAGAGAATGGCATGTGATGTGAGGGACAGAGATTGGAATAAGGTATCTATAAGTCAAGAAATGTCAAAGATTGCCAGCAACGACCTGAAGCTAAGAGAGGGGCATGGAACAGATTCTCCCTCAGTGCCTTTCAAAGGAGCCAACCCTGTCAACACCTTGATTTCAACTTCTAGCCTCCAGAACTATGAGACAATGGAATTTCTGTTGTTTTAAGCCACCCAGTTTGTTGTCTTTGTTATGGCAGCCCTAGGATATGAAGACAATGACTGTTCCCAACACCCCTCCTTCTTGCTACATCACTGATAGTAAAAATATAATGTGGTCATTATTAAAGTGTATATTGTAGCTTATAGTTAGTAGACTAATAGTCTGAAAGTGGAGAGAGACATGTAAATATGGATTTCAACACAGCATGGTCAGTGACATGATGGAGGTGTGCACAGGCATCTGTGGCTCTCAGAGAAGGTCAGGGTTCAAGTACAGCCGTCCAGAGCAGTGCAGAAGGTGCATTCAGGAAAACACAGATGAGTCCAGTTTGGCCAGAACAGATCACTGTGTGAAGGAGAAGAAAAGAATGGAAAGAAAGGTGAAGCTCTGCTCATTGAAGGACTTTCAAAAATGGATATTGATAAGGTGCTTTAGACTCTCACTCATCAAAGTATAGTCCGTGGACCAGTAGAACTGGCGTTACTGGAAGCTTGTTAGAAATGCAGACGCCACTCTGGGAAACACTGTGTAGTGCCCTACTCCTTCAAGTGTGGTCCTGCAACCAGGAGCAGCAGCAGCAGCAGCTGGAGGCTTGTGAGGAAGCCAGCCCCACTCCAGACCTGCCAAATCAGAATCTGCATTGCAGCAGGATGCCCAGATGATTTGCTTAAACACCAAACGTGAAAAGCACCGTTCTAGGGCATGTTAGGCCTCTGCTGAGCCATAATGAGGGGAAGTAAGTGGGTGAGAAGATGGCTGAGGTGGGAGGTTGGGGAATGCGGTGATACACTACGGCATGAGGGAACAGTGTGAGCAAAGACATCGAGGTATAAAACAGCAGCTCAGTTTTATTGCACCAGGTGCTGTGCTACACGCTTTCTATGCGCTCATCTTTTGATCTCCATAGTCACCCTGTATTTTTATCCCAACAGATGGAGTCGTAGAAAGGTGGATAACTGCCGGGTGCAGTGGCTCATGCCTGTAATCCCAGCACTTTGGGAAGCCGAGGCAGCTGGATCACTTGAGCCGAGGAGTTCAAGACCAGCCTGGGAAACATGCGGAAACCCCATCTCTCCAAAAATACAAAAGTTAGCCGGGTGTGGTGATGTGAACCTGTAGTTCCACCTACTTAGGAGGCTGAGGTGGGAGGATCATTGAGCCTGGGCATTGGAGGCTGCAGTGAGCCATGCACTACTGCACTCCAGCCTGGGTGACAGAGTGAGACACTGAGAAAGAAACAAGGAAAGAAGAAAGAGAAGGAAAGAAAGAAGAAAGAAAGAAGGGAAGAAAGAGAGAAAGAAAGAAAGAAAGAAAGAAAGAAAGAAAGAAAGAAAGAAAGAAAGAAAGAAAGAAAGAAGAAAGAAAGGAGGGAGGGAGGGAGGGAAGGAGGAAAGAAGGGAGGAAGGGAAGGAAGGAAAGGAGAATAACCAGCCAGTGTCACTGGGCACGAGGTGGGGATGTAAACCCAGGATTCCTCAGCATCCTTCAAATACCCCAAGTCTTCATGCCTTGCGTAGCAGATTCCCTCTACAAGGAAGTGCCTTCTTTATCTGTTAAAGTCTTATTCATTCTTCCAGATCCAGTCATAAATGTCACCTCCTGTGTGACCTCCCTCCCGGTTTCTCCCATCATTAGTTGCATACTCTGTGATGCTCCTGAACATCTCTTTCATACCACAATGATAGAATTTGTCATGGTCTGACTTATTTGGTGCTCGCCTCTACCCTGTTCAACCCCAAATAGAACGTGGTGTTTTTGGAAGGGGAGGAGGATGTCTCATTAATCTCAGTCTCCCCAGTGCCTAGTTTGGTGCTTCATGCCTAGTAAACATGAATATGGGTTTATTAAAGGTGGACCTGGGTGCCAACTCTGGCTGCATTCCTTACCAGCTAGATGACCTTGAGCACATTCCTTAACCTTTCGAGCTTCAGTGTTCGCATCTATGAAATGGTGATCATGAAACCTACTCATAAGGTTGAGATGAGATATGCAAAAACGCCATGCACACTGCAGGGGACAAAGGAAGTGTGCGATAAATATCTTTTAAGGGATAGAATAAATGAGTAAGGTGACGTGGTGTAAAAGCAGATGGTAACGATAAACTACTACCTATAGAGTCAGTACCAGGCACTATTTAGGGTAGATTATGTACATTACCTCCCCATTCTTCAAATGCCACCTATTGGTATCATTATCATCATTTTATTTTAATAAGTAATTAAACTGAGGCCTATATAGGTTAAGAAGTTTCTTTAAGGTCAAAGAGAGCCAGACTGGGACTCTGATCCAAGTGGTTCCAAAGTCTAAGCTTCCAGAAAAAAAACCCAAAAGGCATGACAAAAGTACCTCCCCACTGATACAGTGGCCCATCCAAAGATCACACACACCACTGTGCCTTTAACCTCCAGAGATAGAACTGGTTTATCAAATGTGCACCAAAATCTCAAAAAAATCTGAGCACTTTTAAAATTAGATTTCTCAATACCAGAAAAATACAGCTGTTGCCAGTCACATGAGGGCTGGCTGTTCTTCATGAAACACAAGCTGTGTTAATGGGAGGTATGTTAAAGCTGTTTGTTGCTGTACAGCACTGTGTGTATAACTAAAACAGGAGCAAGCTTCCCACGTTCAATGAAATGTTTACAGACAGGCAAGTTAATAGGCATAAAAGCTATATCCAAAGCATGAGTGATATTCTTTTGATGTTAGCTCCATGGAATCCTTCCTGTTACAGTAGTAAGAATTCTTTAAGGAGATTATATCATAAAATTAGGAAGTGCTTTTCCTTACTGTATGCCATTCCTGCTTCTCAATTATAAGGGAAATGAATTTAGAAGTTTAAAAAAATCAAATTATTTATCTTAGTGTTCCCTGAAGTTTGCAAACTGCTGAGCAATGTGATGCTTTGCCCTGCATTCTCCTCATTGAGTCTATCTGGGTAAATTAATTACAAGACAATCCTTAGGAATTAAGTGTATTTTAAGTTCAGAGGCATCTGCTTAGAGACTTCTAATACCGCTAAATAGTCCCTTTGGAAATGCACTCGTTAGTATGAGTGGTATAATTTTCATTTCCGCTGGCACCATGGCATATGACTTCTTCAGTTTCAGCTACCCTCTGATTGACCTGTCAAGGGCATAAACCACTCTGAAGATGTTCCAGCACCATTTGTGCTTCTCCAGTAGGTATAAGAAACTGGATTGATTTGCTCTACATCAAGGAATAATTTAAAAGATAATTTTTCCTGGTTTTAATGTGATACATTCTCTGTGTACACACACACACACACACACACACACACTAGCCTGAACTTATAATAAGCTTATTGGGCAATAGAACAAAACAAATAAACATTTTCTTAGATAACAGATATTCTATATGTCCTAAGGACATGAATTAGGAAAAAATCCATGGTGTGATTAATCCATTATATAAAATGAAAATGCATTTTTAAGTCGAATGCCAATAAGATGTTAGCAGGGGATGGAAGGAGGGGTACTTGGAACACAGAGAACTGAAATTTACATTAGGGATTTTCTTTCCTCCCCTCTGAAATGAGAATATGGTGAGTTTTATCACTTGATTCTTCTGAATCTGCTGTGTTCTGCTTTGGAAGAATTCTAAATCAGGGTAATTTTAGGACAGCTGCTGTTTCCCAGGCTCAAAACAAATACAGGCAGAGTGTGGCCAGCTCTCCATAATTCCCTCAGTTATTATCAGCATGGCTCTGTACGGGCATCCCTAGAAAGACACAGGAGAGCCAATCACCATTCAGCCACCCTGTCGACAGATCTAATTTGGAAAGACCAGGTGTAGAGAAAAGAAAACAGTTCTTTGAATAAAACGGAGGCAAAAAAAAGCATAAAATAATCAGAATTTTTAGATGCACACAGAACTGGCATTCAGTTACCTTCAGAAGCACGGCTGACCTTGTGGAATGTCATCAGGTCAATCACTTTCTGATAGTGATAGTAAAGGGACATTTATACAGTGCTTTTGTGTTTATAAAACATGTCTATACTGGATTAAGAAAATGTGGCACATGTACACCATGGAATACTACGCAACTGTAAAAAAGGATGAGTTCATGTCCTTTGTAGGTACATGGATGCAGCTGGAAACCATCATTCTCAGCAAACTATCGCAAGAACAGAAAACCAAACACCACATGTTCTCACTCATAGGTGGGAAGTGAACAATGAGAACACTTGGACACAGGAAGGGGAACATCACACACCGGGGCCTGTTGTGGGGTGTGGGGAGGGGGGAGGGATAGCATTAGGAGATATACCTAATGTAAATGATGAGTTGATGGGTGCAGCACACCAACATGGCACATGTATACACATGTAACAAACCTGCACGTTGTGCACATGTACCCTAGAACATAAAGTATTAAAAAAAAAGTCTATATATGATGTATATCATTTGGCCCCAATAACAATCCAGTGATGAAGGCTATTATTAGAACTATTAAGAATGCAGGCTTTGGAGTCCTGAAAATTAGGTTAAAATCCTACCCCTCAACATACTAACTGGATCACCTTGGGAACTTACTTACCTTCTCTGATGCTGTAATAGGAATAAATGAGATCACATAGGGAAAACATTTTCCCAGTGCTTGGCACTTGGTATACTCACAAAAACTGGTAGTAGTTGTTGTTATTATCTACTATATTATGTTGCCTGCTTCAGTGATTTCAACAGCTCACTCTTTTCCAATCCAAAAATATATTTCTCAAAATGTGGCTTGGAAACCAGTTTCTAAACCTTCTTAAGCAAATGTATGTATACACTGAATGAATGAATGAATGAATGGAAAGAACTCTAGTTCAGGATCAATCAGATAAAGAATAATGCATTGGGAAATACTCTATTCATTCAGCAAACATTTATGTCTGAACTTAGTATGGACCAGGAACTACCACAGGCCAGCACACTTAATCTTCTAGCAATTCTATGAATTAGGCATTGTCTTCTTTCACAGATTACAAAAACAATTAGTCCAATAACTTCGTTAACTTGCATAGAGACACACAGCCACTACATGACAAAGCCTGGAGTTGAAACCGGGTCTTTGGATTCTTGGTCCAGTGCTTCTTATTCTCAGCACCTTGGCCTCTTGATCCATCGCAGGGATGACACATCCTGTTCATTTCCACATGAGCAGGCTCCACATTGAGACACAATTTTTTTTCTAAGCCTAATTCACTTGGCTATTCAGCATGACTCTTAGGTGTATACAGCTGTGTCATATCTGATAACACAGTAAAAATGTTGATACAATTAATAAACCTTTATCTACAACGTAGTGCAAATCATGGCTTACAGAAAAAAATAAAATAAAGAGTTGACATGAACTCCCTCCATGGTCCCCCTATTCTCATGCTTTCATACCAGCCACTCCCCATGCATTGCTTACTGATTTAGAGGAAAAGGAGGAAAGAAGATTGACAAGAAAAAAGATTAGAAAAGGAAATAGCTAACACTCACTCAAAACTGAGAACAGGTAATTAAAGCCTTCAAGAAAAGAATGGAACCACTGCTCACCAACTCCAGCTCTGAGTAGGACACATTCTCTCGTTGGCCACCTTATGGGACCTTCCACAACCTCATGGGCAAAGTGGGCTGCTGCAGTGGGCAATGGATTAAACAACTAATTGATGTATAGTTGTTTTATAGTTGCTTTAGCCATTGCCTCCCAGTCACCTGCTTTACCTGTGTTAATTCGTTCTTTCACTCCATCAATATATTTACAGAGCATCTTCTCCATATCTGGCATACAGTAAAAGTTAACAAATGTTTGCCAAATGAATTTAATTCTTCCCATTGCTGTGAGCCAGATAAACCAATCTCTAACCCCAAGGGACTGACAGTCTACTTTGGATAACAAGTATCAAACAAATAATTACACTAATAATTACTTTCAATTGTAATAAGTGCTTCAAAAAAGAAGTACAGTATGTTAAGAGAGCAAATAGTACAGGACATTATTCTAGACAGGGCATAAAGGAAGACTTCCACGAGCAGGTGACATTTAAGCAAAGGAAGGGCACCAGCTTTAAGTAGAGAGTAGGAGCCAGGTGATTCCAGGTACAGGAGCAGCAAACCCTATCATGGCCGGCCTGCAAGGCTCTGTGAACTGGTCCTAGTTTTCTTGTGACCTCATCTCTTACCAATCTCCCTTCAGTCACTCTTCTCAGTTCCACTAGTATTCTATTTTTAAAATATGTCCAATTTGTTCCTATCTCATGAGGCTTTTGCATTTGTTGTTCCCTCTGCTTGGAATGCTGTTATCCCAGCTCTTTACATAACTGGTTCCATCATCTAGATCTCAGTTTGACATGTCCTGCTCCAAGAAGCCTACCCCATCCACCATATGGGATGCAGCCCCACTCCTACTCCACCAGTCACCATCTACCATATCTCAATGTACCGGTTAACTCAGAGCATTTTTCAGTGCCTGATGACTTGCTTACTTGTTTATGTCTCTTTTCGCCAACTAGAAAGTAAGTTCCATGGAAATCAGAATCTTGTGTGCCTGACACAAAGTAATCACGCAATAAAAATTGAATAAATGAAGAAAGATTAGCATTTATGAAGACTATATGTTGGAAAGGGATGTGACATCTTCTGGGACAGAAAGGTCAATGTGGTTAGGATATAGTTTAATGTTTAATTCAATAGTAATTGTTTTTCAAATGTATATGTCTGTGTGTACAATATATATGTAGATAATGGCTCCTCAACCATATTTTAATCAGCTTGACAGTAATCACAGGTGTCTTCTTACACATAGTACACGCATACTGTAGCCACTCAACAAACTTTTTTTTTTATTATACTTTAAGTTCTAGGGTACATGTTCACAACGTGCAGTTTTGTTACATATGTATACATGTGCCATGTGCCACTCAACAAACTTTTGACGAATTGGAAAAACAATTCTAGTCTGTTAAGGTCCCACTATGTTATCTTTGCATATCAAATATCAGCTTAGAAAGTGGCTTCCCATCATTATCTCAATTGATCATTCACTAATTTAGCCTTGCCAATGAACAGAGAGGTGATTGTACCAGCCCTAAAGGAGTACGCTTATTTCTTCACAATTTGGTTCTGGGATTTAGACAAGGCAGGGGAAAATACCCCTTGGTAACCCTAATTTTATACAGTGTGCCCTAAAGACTCAAAATAGAACTAGAATAAGCTCAGCAAATAGGAATATATGTTTTGTTTGCTGTCTTGGGTAGGAAGGTATTGTTTCTCAGCACTAACAGATATTTTCCAACCTTCCTGCTTCAGCTGTTTGCCCCAGAAAGTAAGTGCTAGTAGGAAGACTGATAGTTAAATAATTAGGAATAGCAAAGTGTGGAAAAGGTATTTCATTTGCATGAAAACTTCTCCCCTCCAGGAGCAATTCCAGAGCCCTCTAACATACTGGTTTTGAAGTCCATATGGTTTAAAAACAGAGCCTCCTAGGGGAATTTTACGTAAAAGATCTCCTTGGGTCCCTAGGTCAGCTTTTTCCTGTTGGACCGTCCAAAGCAAGTCAGAGCACTAAGAAATAATTGTCAGGTGGTTCTCATCCTTTCACAGGCAAAAACACTCCCTATGTTTAAGATGGCTGTCCAGTGTCAATTATTGGATTAATTTTGGGAGGAGAGACTGACAATCCATACAATTCTAGGACCTACAAATTCAGGTCCAAAAAATAAAACCTTTCCCTCTCTTAATTATGGAAAAACTGTCCCTGGGAAACCTAGACTAGTTTGCTAGAAATCCCTTAAAGTCAGGGACTATGTTTAAGTTTTCTTTGCGTTAATTAATTAGCACAGGTCCTGGAAAGTCATACTTAGATAAATATTAATGAATGGTCATCAAAAATCTATCAATTTCTGCAAGATTATGGTTTAAAAACAATCCAATCACACTAATTCAATGTCCTCCTAAACAGGTCTATTAGATTGAGGAAAAATTACAGCGGTAATAGATCTTGTCTTTATCAAGCTTTTGCAATTAGTACCTTTTGACATTGTTGTCAAGAATTAAAAAAAAAAATCACCATGTAGATAAGCAAGTTTGTTGGGTTCTTTGGTTGCAAGCAAAAGAAACTCATTCTGATTAATTTCAGCAGAAAAAGAATATATTGGAAAGGTATAATGTACAGAGAATCTACTGCATGGCTCAGGAAGCAGGTTTGGAACAGAAGGGCAACTCCAAAAGTCTCTGTAGCAGCCTGCCTCTCAAATGAATAAACGTCAACAATTTTTTTTTTTCTGTTCTTACAACTCTCTGCTCAAGATTCAGAGTCCTAGGAGAAAGAGACGGACTGCCCTAGTCTAGGTCATGGGCCTACCAAGGGATAAAAGGGAACCTTGATTTACATCCCCACCAACACTGGACTCAATGACAGAGAGGTAATACCCAAAATAGATATGGGGGAAGCTTTATTCAAAAGGAGAATGCTGTGAGGCTGAAAACCCACAAATGTGCACCATAATGAATGAAGAAGGGAAGAAAGAAATTAACATTTCTTGGGCACTTGTATACACCAAGCACATCATGTGAGAATACCTTATCTTATTTCATCCTCAGCTGTTCTGAAAGATGGACATTTTTTCCTCATTTTACAGATGCAGAAATTGAGGCTCAGAGAGATCAAGTACTTGCCCAGCATCACTCACTTAATAAGCATTGGACTGAACATTTGGACCAAGGTTTATCTGATATCGGCACTATACTGTATGTCTCAAGCTTAAATAATAATATGTATGGGTTGTTGTCAGCCCTTAGGGTACAATAATTTTGACATTGTTGTCAAGAATAAAAAAATAATTAATGGAATTCTAGAATGGGATTCTAGAAAGCCTGATTCTTACAAGAGAAAATTTAATCCTTTATTTACTGACTTGGTTGGTGAAATGAAGTACATTTGCAAGGTGTGGTTAGGGACAGAACTCAGGACTGAGAATGGGAAATATGGAGTTCATGTCCTGGCTTTGCTACTTCATAGTCCTGTAACTCTGGAGGTCTGAGGTGTGGGTTCCTCAGCTGAAAGCAGACGATAATATTATCTAATGAGTACCCATGCACAGGCTTTAGCATTTCTACCAAGTTTCTTAACCTTTCTCAGTCTCTTTTTTTAAATGCAAGATAAGGATAATATATCATAGGAATTAAATGAGACAGCATGGATAGCTCTCGAGTGCAAGTTACAAGTGCACAGTAAGTGTCATTTCCTTTTCACCCTAATCAGTTCTCACAAGGATCAGAAAATATAATGTGTGCAAAAATGTTTTAAAACCTGTGACATGCTATACAAATGTTAGTAAATATAACCAAAATGCTAACAACATCAAGTTAGGTAGGACAATTTAACAACCAAACCACAATTTTTCACTGGCTTGAAAACGACAGCATGGATATTCATTTGAATAGAAACTAACATTTGGTAGAGACAATTATGAAGCATGGCAGAGCATGGTTAACTGTTCACTAAACTCAATTCCTCTTCCTCTTGGGTACATAGCTAAACAAAAATTTCCAGGTCTCCTATAGCTAGGTACAGCCATGTGACTGAGTTCAGCAAATGAATATGGGTGTAAACTTAGTCCATACAAATCTCCCAAGTGCAATTCTTCAGAGGCTTTTTCCCAGCACATTTGGAAACCATGTATTCAGATTGCAGAGCCACAAGGTGGAAAGAGCCTGGGTCTCTAAATCCCTGCTTGCAGGAAACTATTGATCAAGGACATTCGTTTTGACTTTACATAAGCAAAAACACAAGCACACATTGCAGTCAATTACTGAGTTTTAGCATTTATATATTTAACATATGCATAAAGTAGCATTACATATCTGTTAAATATACATGTCATGTTACAGCCAACATTACATTAACTTTGGGTTTCTCAACCTCAGCACTACTGACATTTTGGACTGGGTACTTACCTGCTTGGGGGCTGTCCTGTGCATCACAGGATGTTAGGCAGAAACCCCTGGCCTCTACGCACCAGATAACAGCAACATCACCCTTCTCTGAGGCAATCAAAAATGTCTCCTGAGGAGAAGTATTGCCTGTGGTTGAGAACCACTACCTTAACTGTACTTAAAAATTAATTTACTTAATTAAAAAAAAATCTCCACAAGACCATGAAAGTAGAGGAATGACTTTCCCCCAAAGTAATAGTAAAACTGCTAAGGACCTTAGCCTAGCAGACTAGTGGTTAAAACTGTGTGTCCCTGAGCAAATTTGTTGAATTAAATTCTAAAAATCAAAATTTCTAAATAAAATCACTTTCCAAACCTGCCAGTGCTCTGCAACCAGATGAGAAACACCATCATCAAAGACAACACCTGGCACATCTGGCTACTCTGAGATCCTCCGCTTCTGCAGTGCTGTTTCTCCAGGTGCTTTTATTCCTGTTTTTGGCAATGGCCCTGGAAGAGAAGCGTCTCGGTCTTTTATCAGAGTTATAGTCTCCTGCTTGTCCTCAGTGTATAGGAATATAATGATCTCATAGTGTAGATGATTTAACATAAAAATCCTCCCACTGCACAGCTTTCAGAAATCATTTTGGCGGAGTAAAAGCCAAGTGGCAATATATGAGCACTTTCTCTTAAACATTTTATTCATCATTCTAAAAAAAACTCATAATGCAAAATTTTTCAACTTATAAAATGTCCACAGGATAAAAATTTGTTTCATTTACTTTCTTTTTTTTCCCCTTTTTCAAAACGTTTCCTTTCTGAATCCCTATGCTAAAAACATATTAGGCAATCCACAAAGGCCTGCTGACCCGATTTAATCTTGGCATTATTCTATTGCAAATGAGCATAACACACAAAAAGATGTGCTAATTTATTTGAGGAGGCATTTCCTTCTCAACTTTGATAAGGACAACACATTCAAATAAAACTATTAAAACATAAAATAACAGACTTTAAGAAGGGATATTGCTTTTCCCTCCTTTTCCTTGGTTTTCACAGCAACATCTATCAACCCATACCCAACAGTAATGTATGTACACTGAAAGCTGCAAGAACAGAAAAAGTCATGCTTACAATGAACAAAGTCATGAACTTGATGGAACTTGGAGTTTTCCGTGAAATTCAAGTTTTCCTATTTTCCTTTTAAAAACCCTGAAATTCAAAAAGGCTATTCATAATAAATCATTTTGACTCTTCTTTTCATTTTTATATATTTTAACTCTCTTTTTGAAAGTGTATAATAAATTCAGAACTGAGATAGGAGGCAGATATGTGTGAAATTTTGGAATTTATTATTAATATGTGAATACTGATACTTCAATTTTTTATTTCTAGAAAGTTCTACATAAGACATAATTTAAAATCTCAAAACCAAATATGTGTATAAGTGTTATATCTCTCTATTGCCAGTAACTATTAATTTGTTGCTCGGAGCCATTGGCCTCCTAACAGGATAGGCAGGTATAAGCTGGCTTTCCTTAACTGCTTCTTCTCAAGGGGCAACATGCCGAATTGGGAAGAAAAGGTACTTTTCTGTATGTGTTTTGATCTAAAAAGAATTACTAGCATTAACCAGTGAAAGTGCCTGGGAAATCAAAGCATCATCACTAATTATGAGCAGAAACCCCTAAACTTCCCATACAAATATTGCCTGCCACTGCAAGTAACCTTACAGTAGATAAATGGAGCTGCTCTTGAGTCCTCTTAGTTATCATTGTATTATATTATGATTTTAGTTAGGTGATTCTGTGCATACACTGGAAATACATATGTACAGTAAATCTCTCTCTATAGCTGCATTAATATTCAGCATATATATGATAAGCTAGCAATAGCACAGCATCATTCATTTTCAAATCTGTGCTCATTCTTGTTAGGCATTTGCACAGAACCCCGTGAGTAATCCTTCAAGGAAAAGTTAGCCGAAGCTGGGTTTACTGTGTGAATGGGAGGACGACACATCTCTAAGAACTCAAATTACCTCTTTGTTGTGTTCATTGGAATCCAGAGAAAAATGCACATCAGCTTGCCAGGCTGCACATTTTGCTGTAGCCCTGATGGAAGCAGTAAGTCCAGAGCCTGCTGCCTAGGAAGAGTTGTTCTAGCTGGAATTTGGGAATCGACTAAAAAAGTTCTTCCCCTGAAAGATGGATTACATTGATCATTTTTTCCTAGACATAGTGCACTTCAGGCTCATTTTGCTTTGTAATTAAGAAGAAAGCCAGAAACATCATTTACACATTAAGAATTTAATAGATATATTTTTCTAGCTTTATGCATTAGCGCAGGACAGCCCATTAATGAAATAAGTCTTCCTTCAGGGTCAATTTAGATGGCTGTAATCTTCTGCAAATATATTGCAAATGAGGATCATTTAATGATCTTAAAACTAACTGCCAGGAGAGGATTGTTATAACTCTCCAGACAACAAAAAGAGACTTGGCATGGCATGCATATCCTTCCCTCAATTTAACAAATGTTTAAATTTCTGGCCACTACATTTTTTAAAATTGCAAATATTATCCTCTATTTAGGTTAGTCTCTGGTTTGCTGACCTGGGAGGCTAATTCTGACTATAAAAAGCTCAAACCTGCATTAAATGATCAATTAAAGGATAACAGTGTTGCACTGATAAAATATATCTCTTGCCTTGCTGATATGCCCATGATTGTCAAACTCTGCTAAGCTCCTCTTGGTCTGGTCCAGCTCATCTTTTTCTGCAGAACTTCTTTGCCTGACTTCACTAACCCCTATCTATTGATAACCACTGTTACAACAATACTTAGCATGTGTGCAGCACTCAAGTATTTAAAAAATTCGTTCACATGTGTTATGTTATTTGCTCCTGACAACAATATCACAGACAGGTATGGAGCATGCCATTTCCCCTTTTATGACAACTAAGGAATCTGTGGTTCAAAGGGACTGAATGCTGGGCTCAAGCTCACTCTCTCATTCTATTTCCCGTACCCTCAGCAAGTAAGAACTAAAGTTCAGGTCCTCTGATTCCTGATTCAGTATTCATTCATATCAACCTGTAACCCACGGTACTTGGAAAAGTACTGACCTAAAAGCTGTGGAAGCCTGGAGGGAAGATTTGGTACAACACGAACACCTCTCCGCCTTCAGAGAATGTAGTTGGAGAAACAAAACATCATCCTTTAGAAATATAGCATATATATGTGTGTATGTGGTAATTATCAAAGGGATGAAGTACATAGCAAGTGTTAAGAAACTCATGGAAAGAATAAATTTCATGGGATATAGAAGTCAGAGAAGATTTTTTGGAAAAGGTAGACTTGAAAGAAGGGCAATAACTGTACAGGAGAAGTGAGAACCATCTGGCAAGAGGCAGCACATACTGGGTTCACATCCTGGCTCTGCCATTTATCAACTGTGCAACTCTGATCACGTTATTGAATATCTCTAAGCCTCAATTCCTTATCTGTAAAATGGGAATAATTATTAGCACCTATTTCTTAGAGTTGTTAATCATAGATGAGAAAATGTTTGCAAAGAGCTTAGTATAAGTGGCTGATACAGAATCAGTGTTTGTTACTGAAACAGCTTGAGAAAGGAATAGAAATGAGATATAAGAGGGGCAACAGCTAATGCATGCTGGGCTTAATACCTAGGTGATGGATTGACAGGTGCAGCAAACCACCATGCCACGTTTACCTCTGTAACAAACCTGCACACCCTGCACATGCATCCCAGAACTTAAAATTAAATTAAATTAAATTGAATTATTTAAAAAAGAAGGACTGCCAAAAACAATGATTAAATCAGTCAGGTCTGAGTAAACCTTGGTAAAAAAGAGTAATGAGAAAATATGAGAAAAAATTCAGACTACATTATGGAGACCTGTAAGTGTCAAGATAACAAGTTTTGCCTGGTGGCTTTCTATTTCTATTTGCAATTCAGCCTACTTTCTAGAAACAAAATGTTATAGTCGATATGTAAAAAGATACAAGTAGAACTGCTCTAGTTGGAGCTGCTGTCAAGATTCCAGAGCCGTACCTGATAAGCACTCTCCCCACCAACCACAGCATCCCCTGAAAGACAAGTTGGAAACCAAGTGTTTTGATGACAGGGCGCTATTGAAGTCTTCTGCTCAGGGAAGTGGTATGAAGAATATTTACCTGGCAGCAGGAAGCAGATTGCAATAGTGGACAGAGACACCAGCGACTACTCAGTATCCTGTTGTCGTTGTCAGGCGATGAGGGTTTGGAACAGAATAGAGCTGTGGCAGTGAGAACAGACAGAGAGGGACAGGTGCCAAAGACATTACAAAAGACAACTCGGTAGGTCTCTGTGAGTTGTCTAGGTGGGGAAAATGGGGAGAAAAGGATCAAAGACGAGTCATGGGCTATAGACCTGGGCAATCGTTGGTGGATTCCTCAGTGTCACCCTTTAATTTCCCAAAGGCATCTTTTTGTTGTTGTTTACTTGAGGAACAGCCTGTCCAAAGACATCCTGTTAAACTCTACTATGAAGTAATGATGGGCTAAAGCCATTATTTATGATTTCACAAAGTTCTGAGTAGTTTAGAATGACAATACCTAAATTTATTGATTTATTGATTGGGATTATAATGAATATTAATTGGTAGGGGGCTAGAGTGAGAAGTGAGGTTCCTGGTCAAAAAATTTAGAAAACACTGAGTTGAATAAAGTTAAACAGGTTTTTATTTTATTATTATTTGTTGTTGTTGTTGAGATGGAGTCTGGCTCTGTCACCCAGGCTGGAGTGTAGTGGCATGATGTCTGGCTCACTGCAACCTTTGCCTCCCAGGCTCAAGCATTCTCTTGCCTCAGTCTCCTGAGTAGCTGGGATTACCGGCATCCATCACCTTGTCCAGCTAATTTTTTTGTGTTTTTAGTAGAGACAGGACTTCACCATGTTGGCCAGGCTGGTCTCGAACTCCTGACCTCGAGTGATCCACCTGCCTCAGCCTCCCAAAGTGCTGGGATTACAGGTGTGAGCCACTGCGCCCAGCCACAAACTCCTGATTCTTTGACATTCTGATGGGCAGTTTGAACTCTTATTCAAAAGATGGAATCAGAGGTTTCCCAAACTTATTTGACCAGGAACCCCTTTTTAAGAAACATATTTATGGGATTAATGTTTCTTGGAACCCATTTTGGGATATGCTGCTCTGTGAAAGCCAAAAAAGTACACCTGAACTAAGGTTCATCTCAATTATCACTCACCAGAAATATACTATGTGTCAGGTACAAGATTTCTATCCTCAAGGAACTCAAAGTCAAGTGGGAGAAGTTCACATGTACCCCATATTATATACCCACAATATATACAAAATGCATGATGTGTTTTGGGAATAGCAAGTGGTTCACGTGGCTATAAATAAGAATGTAGATTGAGTAATGAGAGTGGCAGGCGATAAGGCTGGCAAGGCACACAATAGTCATTATTACTGATGTTGTTAGCTACCATCTATTGAATGCATGCTATCTGTTAAGCATCATGCTCAGTATCTTACATGTATTACATCAATAAATCCTCTCTACAATCTCATAAGGTTGGTACAATTATCATCCACATTTTGTAGATGAAAAACAGAGACTTAGAGAAGGCTAATAACTTACCCAACGTCTCATGCTATCTAAATGGCAAAGCCCAAACAACTCCAGACCTACCAGAGCCCAGGTCTGTGTGCTTAACCGTGTGGTAATGGGCTTCTTAAACCTTGTGAGCTGTTTTAAGAATGTAGACTCCACCATGAAAGCCTTGAGGAGGCTTGGAAGTTTCTACATCTTTTCCTCTCCTATGACAAATCTTCGAAAACACTTTGAGTCAGACCCATACACAAAACAGAAGAAAACAACACTTGCTAAACTACCAAACCACAACCGCCTTGCAGAGATGCTCATGAGTCAGAGCCTCCAAATTGCCTGGGGATTTTCCAATGAAAGGCTCTTATGTGTCTGCAAGGAACTATCCTGCTGGGTTATCTTCTTCAATCACTATTTCTTAGCACTGCATTGCTTCACCATGAAAATCTTGCTTTATTTTATCTTCTTCAGAGAATCCGCAGCTCCACATTCTGTCTGTCATGTGGGTTTACTGAGAGCTAACTTTCAAAGTCATGCATTCTATGGTAAGTGTATTTTAAACCATGCAGCATCACATTAAAAAGAAATGGCAGTCATTCTGCCCTGGAAACTGTTCCCTAGCATGACATTACTTTAATTCACTGGCTCCTTGTAATCAAGATCTAATAAACAGCACCTTTAAATAAGTCCTACACACAGCCTGCATTGTTACAATCAATTGAACTACTTAAAAAAGAAAACCTCTGAGGCTATCTGGAGGCATTCTGTGCTTCCCTCTGTTTTATGGCACAACCTTAGACACGATGTGTAAAAAGGTCAAGACAGCATGTAGGCTTTTGCATTAAACAGCAGAACACTAATTAGTTTTAGTGACAATGGGGTTCTGTGAGTGTGTTCTAATATTTTGATGCTTAGTTTTGTTTGAAACCTCCAACCATAATACACAAAAGCTCTTCTATCTTCCCGTTTTTCTTATATCTTGACTTTTCAGCCCCATCATCTGTTTGAACTAAGCATGTGTATTTTCCATTTCTGTATTTTCATAAAAACCTGTTCTAAAATTTCATTTCAAAACAGCTCACTTAAAACATAATTTAATGTGGAACCCAATATTCACGTGGAACCTAATATTTTTCTATTAGTTTCAACCATGTTTTCAAATCTCAAATGTAAATTATGTTAAAACAACTGTCAATTGGCTTTAATATTTATGCATATTAACAGTCCACAGAAGGTATACTATTCTAAAAATAGTATAGCATTTATACTATTTATATATATAAACTGCTGAGTGTTAAAAATTCTTTAAAACAGATTTCCACATTCCTGAATTCTATTTTAAATTAGTAGGAGCAATAATATAGTTCTTCAAAACCAAAGTGTCATTATTTTTATGTTTTCATTGCTACATTTGTATCTGTATTCTTATCCTTTTTCTAAATATAGGTAAATACCAAAAACATTCTCCAGGAGAAAGAATGCAACTGAAGAAAATAACACTATTGGACACTTTATTAACAAATTGATATCTCTTCAAAAAACCAATAAGTATAAGTAACTTTAGTATAGTGTACCTTTCTATAAAATAAATGACAAACTGGATGAATTTTCTTGAGCTAACTTAGGAATTGCCAGTTCCTTACAAGACAGATTTATGCCACATTTGGTATCATTTACTGTTTTTAAGAAACAGTTTGAGGTCATAAGCTTACATTGGTCACTTTGTTTTCAAGAGATTATTGGGCTAATGCTTTAATAATATTTTCTGATGCGGTTCTCCTATGGGATTAAAAGCAATCAAATCTGTAGTTGGGAAAAAAAAAATTCACATTTTTCTTTGTTCCCCTTAGCCGACTTGGCTATGGTCTACAGAAGCTGAACTTTCATTAAAAGAAAATAAAGTTTCTGGCCCTTCATCTTGTAAAGATAGCGTCTTTATACCGTAAATCAATACACTGCCGTTTGGTTTGCTCTCTGGCTAGACAGACCAAAACAATATAGCATTAAGGGAAGTGGGAGCATCCCTTCCAAGCCATTTGTCTTAATGGAGTGCCCACTTCAAAACTGACTTCTTACTGCTTCCATGATACCAATTTAATTGTTATCAAGCCAGACCAAAAGAAACAAATCCAATTATAAAGCCAATACTCTGTAACCAAAATGGGATATATGTGAGTGTGCTGTAGACTGCTTACCATGTGCCAGGCACTGTACTAAACACATGAATGCATTCATTTATTCATAAATGAATAATTGCCTTATTTCATCCTCTGAGGTAGTTATTATTTCTAATTTCCATTTTATAGAGAAGAAATCTGAGACACAGAGAGGTTAACTAACTTGCTAAGGTCATAGAGCTCATGAAGTGGAGTAACTGGAGTGTGAACCCAAATCTGTCCAACCTCAGATGTTAGCCTCTTAAGCATGATACCATGTTGTCTAGCAAAAGCAATAAACTAATTCTTATTTCATTTATATTCTGTGCTATTTCTAAACAAACATTTCCAAGAATTTTCCCAACAATAACTATTACTGGAACAGAATAAAATGGTATTTTTTGGCCCATATATTTTCTGTATGCAACAAAAGTGACACTCAAATCTTAAGGCATCTTTACTTCAAGGAATAGGGAAAAGCACACAAAATGTAGGGTCAAACTAGCTGTGTAACTTGGGCAAGCAACCTCACTGAGATTTACTTTCTCATCTGTAATATGGTGGTGATAATAGCTATCTACCAGGATCATCGTTAGGATTAGAGTTAATAATTGCTCAAACACTAACTCAATGCCCGGCACTGTGCAGGAACTTTGCTCAGATTGTCTCTTTTCTACAACTTTTGTCAATTAAATATTTTTTTAAAGAGTAAACTATATTGTCTCATTTAATTCTCACAATTACCCTCTGTGGACTGACTCACTTATCCTGACACATATTCATCCATTCATTCAAAAAATATTTACCAACTGCTGGGTGTTAAGAATGAAACAGTATTCATGAGAAGCATGGCCACTGCCACCTCGATTGGCAATAATTAATAACGACAACAATGTGACTTTGACGCGTTGGCTTTTCCTAGGTTTTTGATAGGGATGGGAGCCTCAGTTTACAAACTAAAGTTAAGGATTCTCTACTTGGCCTGCCAGTCTTTCAAGTAGTCAATACAGAGTACAACCGTGTTGGATAAGTGCTATACTTGAGTTTTTATTATTGTCTGAAGCCTTTTACCTATCACAAGCAATGCTTCCTTATAAAAGTTTTCTCTGTTCACTAGGCTAGAGTAAATTCCTTACCATTCCTCCAAAAAACATCCCACACTCCACCCCTAAATTTGTTTCTTGTTTGCTTGGTTGGTTTTGGTGTTTTTGAAACAGGTTCTCACTCTGTCGCCCATGCTGAAGTACAATGGTGCTATCTCAGCTCACTGCAACCTCTGCTTCCCAAGCTTAAGTGGTCCTCTAGGCTCAGCCTCTCAAGTAGCTGGAACTACCAGAGTGCACCACCACACCTGGCTAATTTTTGTATTTTTGGTAGAGACAGGATTTTGCCATGTTAGCCAGGCTGGTCTTGAACTTCTGACCGCAAAGCCATCTGCCCACATCCGTCTTCCAAAGTGCTGGGATTACAGGCATGAGCCATGACTCCCAGCCCCGAATTTGTTGATTGGACTCTCTCTGCCTGACATTCCTTCCTGTCCTTCTCATTTTCCAGATCTACCCATTGTTATTCAGTAATCCGTTCAACAACTATTTATTGAGTGCCTACTGTCTGCCAGGAATGGTTCAGGGTGCTTAGGATTCAGCAGAAAAAAAAAAAAAAGTCAAAAACATCCCTAACCCCATGGAGCTTACATTTGTGTGTGATAATTAATCATTCCTTAATCATTCCTTATACACCTGTAGCATAAAATGGCGCATTCTGAATATTATATCCTCAGTATGAGCTGAGGATAAAAATGATTAACGGACTCAAGGTTTCAAACAGAGCACTAGTAATACGTGTGTCCATACACAGAACTCTGGTTTCTGAATAACAATAAACTTGTGAAGTGGATAAATGGACTAAGTCACCCCACTTTTGGCTAAGTCAAGGATAGGGGAAAAACAGAACTGCCATTCACCTTCCAGGGAGCCACCCTGTTTCGGCAACTTAGTGATTCAACTCACTTCCTTTTTGGTCCTATTTCATCATCACCTGGTGCTTAGTGCCTCAGCCATACTACCCTTGATGGTAAAGGGGGCCAGGAAGTGGGCATGCTGAAATATACCTGGCTCTGAAAATCTGAATTGGTTTTTGGAAAAGTCTAGACCACCAACTTAAAAACAAACAAACAAACAAAAACCAAACACATAACCCACAAATAAACTGTATTTTAATAGTGACTCAGTAAATTATTTTTCAGGAATGTAACTACTAGAGCATCACAATACCCAATATGTCTTGTTTCCTAACTCAATATTTTTAATTACTTGCCTTTATTGGTCAGATAAAATGTAGAGTCAAGTTTCGAGTAATAGCTTTTATTGGACTAATGGTGGAATATTGACAGATAAGCTTTGGAGATATAGAAAACTCCCCTCTAGGTCAGTGAGGGATTGACTCTGAGGAAAGGATTTCTGTAGGCACAGAAGCCTCTCTGTCAATATTGTACAGTTTGTCCAATAAAAGGTATTACTCAAAAGATGGTGGGTGTTTTGCTTTGACATTTAAGAAAAAAGAAATGAGTCTTATGAACTAAAGATGTTATTATGTAGGATGGATCTTATAGAACTCATCTGATTTTTCTAAACCTCCATTTCCTCATCTTAGAATCTATCCATCTACTTCATAGGGTTATCAGATGTCATTAGTTAATGTTTGTAAAAAACATTTTTATAATTGGAAAGTATGAAAATATATGCTATAATTATCATTCATCACTAATATGACTAAACAATGAATGCCAATAAACTTAATAGATATCAAAGAGATGCTAACACTGAAAGTTACCATGGTGAGAGTCCTTTCAAACTCCTATCTCAACACTGATGATTCACAGTGTTTGTTCAAGTCAACAAAATGCTTCTGAGTCCCTACTATGGGCTCGACATTAATGTTCCATCAGCACTTTCATTTAGAGGAAGAAGCTGTTTATAAATAAAACATGTAAAATGTCATGCATGGGGAAAGATAGCATTCGTCCTATAGCCTTGTAGCATCTGTGAGGTTCTTTCCTTTCTTACTGTAGAGGCCTTCCTTTTCCAAGTTGTCGGTATAAACAGTTCCACTGACAATCCCCAATAATCTGAAAAATAGCATATCTCTGGTTCCTCAAGGCCATTCACAAAATACCAACAAAAGCTCTGCATTCTGCTTCAAAAAGAACAGCTGGATTCTAAATAGACTCTAATTTTGGAAAACTCAGGGTAACAATTAATTCTCTTGACTTCCTTTGTCAAATCCAAATAAATAAACCAGTACTTGCAATGAGCTATAGAAGTCTAAACTTTTCTATGCAGACTGATAAATGCCTTATACTTAAAGGACCATCCTCAATCACACAAAACATTAACCCTTTAAATAGCAACTATTTAGATCAGTTTCATGTATTTGCCTAAATCCTCATCTTCCCCAAAGTAATAAAGGGCATATCAGCTATCGTTTTTGCTAGAAAGCTGTTATTTTAAAAACAGGACATCAGATAAGTGCATTCAGGACCAGTTAACTACTTCTTGACAGTGCCTTCTCCTATAAGATGCAGTGAGTCACAAGGGTGAGTTTTCTAAGGAACCTTGCAACACCAGATGGAGGTCTTTGAGAGCTCAATTTGAGATCTGTGTCTGCAAGGGAACATTTGTACTGAATCAGCTGAGGACTTCAATGAAACAACTGGCTTAGTGCATTCTTTTGCTAAAGGAATCAACAGATTCAAATATATTGGTGTCTTAGTAAACTAATCCAAATTTAGCTAATTTATCTCATTTCTTCAATAATTCGTTCAATAACCATTTGCTGAATACCTACCATATGCTCGCCACAGTGGTATATGTCAGGTGAGACATACACCTGACATGAGAGAGGCAGGCATAGTAACAAATGCAGTGTGAAGGTGTTGGAGACAGAGCTGTGAAGGGGAAGCAAGAAGGGCTTCCAAGAAAAGATGAAATTGAGAAGAGTTGTGAGAAGCAGTACGAGTCAGTCAGAAAAAGATGGAGCTTGTGGAGGTGGAGTCCAGAAGGAAGAGCATACGCCAAGCCCAGGGAAAAATGAAATCAAACCTCATGGTTCTCTACTGTAAGATGTCCCTTGAGGTCCTATGTAAGCTTGTTTCAGAGCTGCCCAGGCTGACTCAGGGACTCAGTGAAGTTCTCTGGCTGTCGCTCTGTCAGAGGTTCCTGCTTGGAGCTTCAGGTGATTTGGGTGCCTCAGCAAAGCCTTTCTGTAAATGGAGGAGGGAAGACCCAGATTCTTCACACCTGAGGAAGGCAAAGGTATTTTCCAAAAAGATCTGGCCTCTGGGAATCCCAGTCCTGGAAGGACAGAAGGAGTCATTGGGAAAGTTGGAATAATATTCTTCAACCTTAGTATCATACTCAATCCAAAATTTATCCTCAGTGAGAAGCCAGGTCTTTATCCTCGCACAGAAGAGACCTTGGCTCTCTCTTTCACTTCTGATGTCACCCCAGGCTGTTGTCCAGAGAATTTCCAATCCCAGACAACAAGTGCATTCAAATGAGAAAAGGAAATAAAAGTGAGTGAAGACAGAACTGGGAGCAGAGGCTTGAATTTTGCTTTAATAGAAGAGTGAAAGGAAGGAAGAGTTTCCAAACTTGAAATATCAAGAAATCAATAATTCCACACACAAAACTCAATAGTACTATTTTATATTCAGGTCATTCACCCCCTCAGGCTACTGTTTGGTTCAAGACGCCTTAAAAAACAGGTAGCAATAACTAGAAGCAACTGTTTTCCTTTTCCATTCTCAGTTCACCAGTGGTTGGGTTGAGGTTGGTTGGTTTGTGTCCACAGGCAAAGACTATGCGAGCCAATGGGGATCTTTGTAATGGAGTTATATACCTCTGAAAATAGGGTTTTATTACTTAAAAAAATCTAAATGCAATTTTCATTATAGAGACACAAACACAGAATTAAAGGTAATGTTACCTGGCTGGGCACAGTTACTCACACCTGTAATCCCAGCACTTTGGGAGGCCAAGGCGGGTGGATCACTTGAGCTTAGCAGTTCAAGACCAGCCAGGCCAACATGGTGAAACCCTGTCTCTACTAAAAATACAAAAAATTAGCTGGGTGTGATAGCAGGCACCTATAATCCCAGCCACCTAGGAGACTGGGGCACAAGAATCACTTGAACCCAGAAGGCGGAGGTTTCAGTGAGCCAAGATCATGCCACCGCACTCCACACTCCAGCCTGGGTGACACAGCAAGATTTCATCTAAAAAAAAAAAAAAAAGATAATGCTATATTTGGTTAGCTAGATAAATTGAAATATGCAAACATGGTGTTATTACATTTTGTTCTTCCAGTTCTATCAACTCAGACTATACAAAACTGCTCAGATTTAAGTAAATCAATGTTAACTTCAAGAATGCACTATTTTCTAGTCATCTGGTAAGTCAGTATGTATAAGGTTGCTTCAGAGAGATGTGCAATTTCATAAACCACCATAAAACTCGCCAGTTTACTTGTGTGGTTTTTTTTTAACCATCTCTGCTTTTCATTAAAAAACTGATAAGATCATGGCCTATGAAAAGCCCAACCGTAGAAGTACAGTCATCAACAATTAAAGAAACATTTTAGTGTTAGTGCTGAATAAACTCTTTCTCCTTTATAAGAAATGTCACAGGGCTATTTTTTGCATTTGAGAGAAATGGTGTTGTGATGAAGTGTCCCTTTGAATAACTGCACACTCTGTTCCCCACTGGCACCCTGCGGAATGTAGCCTCCCTAAACACATGAAACAAGTCTTCCTTAAACCTCCTTTGGGAATCTCTCTGATTAGCTACAGAGAGAAACTTTCCAGTTCTGTTGTCATTAATTATGTATTCCTTCCATAAATGCTTGCTAAACACCTATGATGCTCCAGACAGCGTGAGAAATTGAGTTCACACAGGTGAAAATGATGGACTGGCCCCTGCCCTGACACAGTGTATAGTCCAGTAGTTGGAGATACAGATAAGGAAAAGGACAATCACATGACAGTATGGGATGTATGGGAGTACACTGGGTGCTCTAAGCAGGGGCCCTCATCTAATCTGAAGAGTTTGGGAAACTTTGCTGGAAGATGGGCTATCTCAGCTGAGTGCTGAGCCAAGGGAAAAAGTGAAGATGTGGGTGCAAAGACAAAACAAACAAACAAACAAACAAAAAACCCCGTGACTTTAAGATGTGGTGTGGACGGCCGGGCGCAGTGGCTCACGCCTGTAATCCCAGCACTTTTGGGGAGGCCAAAGCGGGCGGATCACCTGAAGTCAGGAGTTCGAGACCAGCCTGGCCAACATGGTGAAACCCCGTCTCTACTAAAAATACCCAAAATTAGCTGGGCATAGTGGTGCATGCCTGTAACTCCAGCTACTCAGGAGGTTGAGACAGGAGAATTGCTTGAACCCAGGCAGCAGAGGTTGCAGTGAGCCGAGATCACGCCACTGCACTCCAGCCTGGTGACAGAGCGACACTCCATCTTAAAAAAAAAAAAAAAAAAAGGTGGCATGATGGCTGATTTTATGTATCAATTTGACTGGGCTAGCTAAGGGAAACCCAAACAGCTGGTAAAACGTTACTGATGAGTAATGAAGAAAACAATGAATTGGTAAACAGAGTAATGAAGATTAGCCTTCACAAATGTGGGTGGACTTCACCAATCCATTGAGGGCCTGGGTAGAGCAAAAAGACAGAGAAAGAGTGAACTTGATTTTTCTTCTCAAGCTGGGACATCCGTCTTCTGTTCTTGATCATTGGTGCTCCTCATTCTCAGGCCTTCATACTCAGGCTGGGAGTTACGTCATTGGTTCCTCTGCTTTTCAGGCCTTCAGGCTTGGCCTGGAACAACATCATTGTCTTTCCTGGGTCTCCAGCTGGCAGAGGGAAGATGGTGGGACTTCTTAGCCTCCATTATCATGTGAGCTGATTCCTCATAATAAATCTCTTTTTATCTATCTATCTCCTATTGGTTCTGTGTTTCTCTAGAACTTTGACTAATACAGATGGATTTGGATGAATTTCAACAATGACTTAAAAAAAAGCAAACAAGATTGAAAATAAGCAAGCTGACCTTTGAAGCCAATCCTTTAGAATGTGTCTGTAAGAGCCTGTCTAGATATATATGGCATAGAACTGTCTAGATATATGTGGCATAGAACAATAGGAAACAAACAGGATTTGGAATCAGAAAACTGGTTCAGGTCTAAGATTCTAATTCTTATATGCTATATGACCCAAGATAGATCACTTAAACTCTCTGGGGTGTGGTTACTTTTTTCTCATCTGTGAAACTAGAATTACAATGTACCTACTGTGCCATTCTCAGATCGTTTAGGCTCAAATGAAATAGTGGATGTAAAAATTCTTTTTAAACTGTAAAGCATTACACAAATGTTAGTTATTATTATTAAAACAAAAGTAGAAGTGGGCTAGTAGAATTAATAGGATTTAGATACAAGAAAAAAACAGAGATTATGAATATAAAGTGAAAGATAGTTCCCTTTCTTGCTAGGGTAATGGCCAAAATTAATTTCTCAAAGCCTGGGAAATTTGCCAGGAATATATGACGGAGGTACAAATTCCTATTTTTAAAAAAGGAAGAAATTTTAAATGTGATTAAAAAAAAAAAAAGCAGGGCTCAGAGGTAGGGAAGCTCTGCTTCCTATTTAAGATGTCAGAGAGGGAAGCAACATGGTAAAATATACTATCAAGAAGGTTCTTAAGAACGTTAATGACCATATAGATATTTTCGGCAGCTAAAGCACTTAACTGAGTGCATAGATTTGAAAGAAAAAGGAAATGTAAGCCTATTGGAGTGAAAATGAGGGTAAAAAGTCAAGTTGAGGTGAAATGACTGTACGAAAATCAGATGAGAGAAAGATGTGTAGGTAGAACAGGGCCATGAAAGAGGCCAGGGGTGTTTCAGCAAGAACACAGACACCCGTTCGAAGCAGCAAACAGACTGAGCATCTTCTCTCTGCCAGGCACTGCGCTCTGTGCTGGGGGCAGATAAGGTGCGGTTCCTGTTCTCCAGGGGCTCACGATGCACTTGGAGACTTCCGTGCACTTTAGAAGCGAACAGAAGGGAGAGTGATAATGGGCATAAGGCCTGACAACAGATGGACTTAAGACGGTGCTGAAAGAGACATCAAAGATACGGGAGTTGTTCATGGAGCTGTTGGAAGCAAAAAAGAAAACATCTACGGCTCACAATACAAGCTGCATGATCACAGATGAAGAGGGTCCGCGCTCTCTCGGGCCTGAGAACTACACTGCCAAGCCTTCCTAGGCCACATGCATTGTCTGCAGGAACTTCCTGTGCAGCTTTCACTGGAGTAAGGGAGAAGTGGAAAGATGCTAATTAGGACATGATTCAAAGGAGAGAGTAGCAGCTGTGGCTTCCCAAATATTATCTGAGACAATAGCATCATCTTCATCATTGATCTCGTCATCACAAAAAATAATTTCCATTTATATACCAGGCATTATACCACGAATTTTACGTATATTGTGCCATTTGCAACTCTGTAAGATATACATCATTATTCTTACGAAGAACATGAGGTTCAGAGAAGTGAAACAACTTGTCCAAGATCACACAGCATCTCAACGGTTGTATGATTCTAAAGACCATGATCTTTCCATGGGGTACAGAAACAGGTACCAGGCTAAGTGTTTCACATAGAATAAGAAGCTGATTTGAACATGTGGCTAAGAACTGTGTCTGTGAACAGTGAGAAGACACTGAGTCCCCTTCATATACCACGTTTTATACCTGGGTCGCAGATACAAAGGAACTAGGCCAGGAGCCATTGCCCATTGAGTGAATGGACAGGAAAAACATGATTCAAGCAAGTCGGCAGGAGTCCTCATGCTATTATGTGACTGGTCATCCCCATATAATAAAATGTATTATTAAATACATATTAAATAGGAATATTTAAAGGAATGGTAATGTGAAAGCTATAAGTAGGCAGCATCATTTCAGCAAAAACAGAACACTATAAATATTTTCTACCTAATTTTGATGCCCAGTTCAAATGTCACCTCCTCCCTGCCACTTGTTAGATTCAGAATAATCTTGGCTCTGTCACTTTACTATGTATCCTTGGGCAAGTCATTTAACCAGTATGAGGCTCTGTTTCTTTCTTCATTCATTCATTTGGCAAATATCATCAATGTCTAATATGTGCCAGGCACTGTTCTGGGCATTGGGGATAAATCCATGGGCAGGGAAAGGGGCAGAAGAAGTAGACATAGTCCCTGGCTTCAAGGAGCTTGCATTTTAACAGGGGAGTAGAGACAATGACAAATATATGCGGCTAGTAGCCCTAAGTGCTATGAAGAAGAAAAGCAGCATGGGGTGACAGAGAGAGACAAGGGCGCGATATTATTTGTGATTATTAGGAAAGGCTTTACTGATGAAGTTCGAGTAGAGCTCCGAATGAAGTGAGGGAGCAAGCCCTTCAGAGATTTGCAGAAAGGACATTTCAGGTAGAGGGAATAGCAAGTACAAATCCCTGAGACTGGAGTGTGCACATTGTGTGTGAGGAATAAGGGGTCAGCATGACTAGGAGGGTGCATTTTGAGGGCAGACTAGTGGGAGATAAGATCCCAGGGATAATTAGGGCCAAACTTGTGTTGTGCCTTCTTAGCCATGTTAACCTTTTGACTAACATGTAGCATTGGGATGATTAAATGAGATACTGAAAGAAGAGTGATATTAAGTGCTCAGAAAGTGGTAGCTATTATCATTACTCCTTTCCCGACAATTGCAAGTGGGTGATAAGAAAGGGCATCAGAATTTTTAAATCTTTCTTAGAAATAATTCCCAAACGACAAATGGAAGAAAATCCTAGATCCTAAATAGTACTTCCTGTCCCCAAATTCCAACTCCTTATCACTCTGGGGCACTCTTGCCAGCTATGCTGTGTTAGAATAGCTGCTATTGTACTAAGCATGAGAGACATAAACATACATAACGATACACACCGCAACCCAAATGTAAGCACCAATGTTTTTCATCATAACTTTTCATTTTGTGGCCACAAGTAACCAATTATTTGGAATCATGTTTTAGTAAGTTAAAACTATATTAATATTTTTGCTTTTTGTTCCATATATGGATAATATTCTTTCACAAGACCACTCTGCTTCTTGGTGGCACAAGAATAGTAACAGTTTGAGAACTGGAAAATGATGAGGTAATTGCTCACTTTTCAGTGACTTCTTTTTCGTAAGTTCTTTATTTAAAAATAATAAGTGAAACCCACAAAATAGAATGAGTAGAGTTAGAAAAATGATTTCTTATATATTATTTCTAGAGGACTCGCAATTACACTTTGTGATTCAGAGCTTAGTAGGCACAGAATTTAGAATAACTCTGTTTATCTGTGCAAACTTTCCTTAGCCTGTTGCAACTCCCCAAGTCCAACTCTTACACATGGGTGTTGGGTAGAATATACTGAATAAAAAGTATACAAAGGCTTAATTTTTCTCCTGCCTACAAAGATCTCCAAATCTTTACTATTCTGCACAGCTGCCTAGAATAGACAACAGTGGAGCAATTGTCCATGATTCAAGCTGAGGAGGAGTGAAAATACCATTAACCCTTAAAAACAGAATTATCTTATTCTTTTGATTTTGCTGCACACTATAATGTGTTTGTGGCCATATTTGGATCATATCCGGTTAGAACCAGAAGAACACAGGAATAATAGATATCATTCAGATAATAATTAGCCATGTACTTGCAATAGCGGGATGTGAAGTCAAAGGAAAACACTAAAAATGTTGTTTTTTTGGACCATGACAAAGAGCTTTTTAAATGAGTTTGAGCATTTTTTGTTACTGACTCATGTCTGGAGGCCTCACTGTGGTCACCAATGCTTCAACTTCTGTACTTTCAATTTCTATCTTTGACAAGTTTAAATGCTAAATAACACAAGGCTTCTTATTGCCTGCAAGCGCATATAATTTCTCTTTGTTTCCTCTGTTTTCTTTTTGTAAGCAAATGCAACAATTTTAGATCACATGTTTTAGTAATTGTTGCTGATTAAAGGAAATTATAATATGTCTTAGGACAATCAGCCCTACAATTTCACCACTGGTACTTTAAACTTATAAAATCAATTCTATAAATTCTGGCATACATTTTTCAAAAATGTGGCCTAAATTATCTATTTTTTTATACTTGGTAAATTAAAGTTCCAATGACAGGAAAATGAATAACTAAATTGTGATAGTGTGAGTATTTATTTACAGAAAAAAGACTGGAAGGAAATAAAACAAGATACTATCAGTGGTTACTTTAGGGAGGTGGAAGTATAGGTGATTAATTTCTTCTTTGTACCTTTGTGCATTTTCTAAATTTTCCTCAATGGTCACATATTGCTTTTATAACCTTAAAAAGGTTTAAAAAATTTAATTGTAAAACACAAAAACAAATCCAGACATTTTGGTAGATTATTAATAAATTAAAATTACCTAAAATGTACTTCTACAAAAAACAGACCTTATCAAGGGAAAGTAATTAGTTTCAAACCTTTTCTTTCTCAAAGGAATACTCAAGCTTTGATTTGATAATGCAATACAAAATTCCACTGGGCCAGATACTTCTTGGTAGTTCAGTACAGGAATTTTATTTCATGTGTATAAAGAAAGAGAACTGGGAAATTCACAGTTAGCTTTGACTTCCCCACCTTAGTTAAGATGTCTTAAAATACCCACCCATTCTTCACTGTTCATGCACCATCTGGACGCTTAAGTCAGAGGAGGAAAAAAGAAAGTACATTGGACCATTTTGTGGCAAAATCTATCTGCATGATTGATACTGGCTGCACAGAATCAATCTGCTGGGCTACGTTTTGGCATTTTAAGCATGGACCCTTTCCCTCCTCCTATCTGACTCTTCAGAGATAAATTTCTAGGTCTAGAGCTTTACTGATTTCTAAAAGGAACTGCCCAAGCTTCCACCCTCTCAGTTTAACTACTTCTGCCCTCTTGGTAGAGTGGCTATCCCTTGACTCTTCAGGAGAGCCAAGTGACCACTTTAAGAAACTCCTAAACAGCTGACCTCCCAGAATCTGGCAGTCTGTTTGCCTAAGTTCTCTTCTGTGAGTTGGGCTCCATTTAACTTCAAAGACAAATACTGGGCACAGAAATAATACAGAGAGGGCAGGAGGGCATGAGAATTAGGTCTGGAGCACCTAAGTGCTGAAACAGATTTTCTTTGTTCTTAACCACTGCCTAGCTAATTGTTGGTGCTTAGCAAATGTGAAATAATAAAAATGTTACTATTAATGAAAATAGTAGGATTATAAGCAGAAGGGTGTTTGGGAACCGTTGTTCATAAAAAGCTAGGATTCTGGCATCATTTCTTTGATCTTTCCAACGTTCTAGTTTGAAGAAATTTGCTAAAATATGTCTCCCTTATGGGGTAGAGGAGTACAGACCAAACAGGGTAAAGGGTCTAAAAAGAATTTATTCTAAAAAGCAAGCCATTGAACATCAAATACAAATATGACAAACTAAACTTAGAAGACTAATTATTATTCCTGCTCCAAGTTACCTCTTCCCTCTGCCTTAGTTGGTTTTGGAGGGTAAATTATCAATGGAGATGGAATATTAGTCAGTAGCAAGATAAACCCAAGTTATCCTCATAATGGTACTTTGTTTGAATCTAAAACCAAGAAGCGAAGAATTCTTGAGTATTTCCAATCACCTTTAAGTTATTCTTTCCACTTAAGAGCTACAAGAGAACAAGCAAAAAAAAAAAAAAAAAAAAGAGGGGGGTCAACAGGAGTGTAGGTAATTATAAAATTGAGTGACAGGGCATTCATTATTGTATTAGCTTTATTGTTGTATATGGTTAAAATTTTTTATAATCCAATGTTTTTAAAAAGTGAACAGCAAATGACAGGCACTTGTGTCCTCGCTTGGCCACAGAGTAAGCTGTGTAATCTCTGGAAAGTTCCTTAACTATACAGAGAAAGTTTTGGTTAGTGTAGATAATCTATAGGGTGTCCTCTCCTGCTCTTGATTTCTATAACACTTTCTTTTTTTCAGTTACATTATTCATAGAATTTTACACTCAGAGATCTAGGGGACACCCAAGAAATCAGTCAGTAAAATCGGGACTTAAATTCCAGGTCTCATATACACTTGCTTTAGATAAGTCACTTAAATGCCTGAGGCTCAGTTTAATCCTCTGTAAACTGGTAATAATTACTATTATTTTTCAGAGGTTGGTAAAGACAAGACATGGAATGTGCTTAAACGTAGACCCAGCACTTTGTAGGCACTTAATAAATGTAAAATATTGCTGTTTTTGTGGTGGTGGCTTTTGTGGTCATGGTCATTCTCTTGCATCCTGGAACATTTGCTCTTGATTTACCCTTTCTGACTAAAGAAGCAGGGGAAAAAGAAACAAACAATAAAATTAAGTTAGAAGTGGCTGTTGGTGAATCTTGGTGATGGATGTTTTTTGTTGAAAGCCGGTACTCGCTTTACATAAAGTGCCAAGAAGTCAGTGTAGAGTTCTACACTCCTACACATGATTCAGACACCAGGGTTCCGTGAAGTTTTCTTTCTTGGGCTGTGACTTTTTTTTCTCTAATAGGTGTTTATATTATGAAAATTATTTTATTAAAGCAATGTAAGCAGAAGTCTGAGAGCACTCTTCCCGGTTTAATCTGTGCTTTTTCTTTGGAGGTATAAGCAATGGCTCCAGGGATATTAAAGACCTAGATATTTCGTTTAGCAGACTAGTTAACAACCCTTTGGATTTCAAAGCTAAAAATCAACTAATACCTAGTCTGAACAAAAATGGCTTCAGGAAAAAAAATAATCCTAATGATTATTTTACAGAAGCAACAGAATTTCAATCATGCAATAAACCATGAGTTGAGCACCCACCGTAAGAATTCACAAGGATTATCTTTATTTTTCAAGAAGCCCTAAGTGACAAGTATTATTAGTCCCATTGTACAGATGAGAAAATAGAGGCTTGGCAAGGTATAATGGCTTGTCAAAGTCCACAAAGCTAGTATGAAGAACATAAATTCTGCCCACAGAACCCACACTTGTAGACCTAATAAATTAACATCATCTTTTCAAATAAAAAGAAGAAAGAAAGAAAAGAAAAGAAATTCATGGAGACTCTTTGCCACAACCTCTGCTCTGTTCCAAAGCAGCAAATGTTCATTACATCTCAGGTTAAGAATGCAATTAGAATACTCACAGTCATTCTGTTTTATGAATTACACCCTGGTTTTAAAAAATCTACCCAATTTAGCTGGACTTTGTCAAATAAAGGCCCTAATTGTCCACATGATAGTGGAGGCATAATCTTTAACATCAACAGTTAAAACAAGACTCTTCCGTTGAGGTTAAATTGCATCTGACCATTATCTGGTAGCTTACGAATGAAGCTGGCAGGAACGATTAGGCCAATGCAAGCTGGCTGACAATGTGGAAAAGGCTACCCATTCTTTGAGGTAGCAGGAAAGACACTATGCATGTTACAGGGTTTTTAACCTTTGTTCTTTAGGGCTTTATGGGATGACTTTGACCTGGGGAGAGTGTAATAAAACAGACACTCTTATGACAATGGAAGTGTAAATTTAAACAACCATTTAGAAAATAATTGTTAGCAATAGGCTGCAAAAGACTGAAAAAAGTGTTTTGCCCTTGGACTCTAATTCTTCTTTTTGAATCTATGACAAAGACATTTTCAGAATTACGGGAAAACCTTATGTCCAAATATGTTCATCACAATGACATGTATTTGTAATAGAAAAAAATCCAAAACAATTCAAGTGTCAAGTGATAAACCAATAGCTAAGTAAATTAAGGAATAGGTAGACAATGAAATGATATGCAGCCATTAAAACATATGTTTACAAAGCCATTACAAATTATGTCAACATAAAAAATGCTTGTACTATAGTGTCAAATTGAAAAAAAAAAAAAACTTCTCTGTGCCTTATCTCTTCATCTGTAAAATGTAACTAATACTAATACCTTCTTTATTGAATTGTCATAAAGATTGAATGTTAGCAGAGAATTACTTAGAGTCAGTAAGTACTAAATTTTAGCAATATAATACAAATATTATCATCTTTATTTTTATAGGTGACCTCATTTTATAGATGACCTCATCTATAAAAATAAAGATGAAAATATTTGTATCATATGGCTATAATTGAGGCATGAGAGGGTAACACAAGTAGAAAGATGGCCCAGGAGCAAGTAGCAGACTGGATTTGAACCCAGATCTGTGTGACACCAGGCCCCATGCCCTTAACCACTATAGAATACCACCTGCCAGAAACGAGAAAGTCACAAAGGTAAGACAAATTGGAAAAGAAGTTATCACAGTTTTATGAAAAAAATGAGTTTGGGATTGAGATGACAAGTTGTTCAAACACTTATATCAAAAAGTCAGATCATTATTTTGAACTTCATATTATTTTGTTTCTATTTAGTGTTTTCTAAAGAAAAAATAAATGTATCGCAACATTGTTCTGCAGAATTAAATGATAAGTATTTTCTTGAATGGAAGAGGGGCAAGGAATCCCAGGAGAGGAATCAAACATTTGTGGAAATAAAACTCACATCTTGAGAAGAAGGATGAAAAGGACAAGAGAAGAGAGGAACTGGAAAATTATTACCTAAAAAAATAAGAGAGAAAAATGGGTGCAGTCTTGCTCTATAAATTCCTAAGGGAGCTTTACACACAAAGAATAACATGGGGGAAGGAGGGAAGCAATCAGAAGCTGGGTGAGGGAATGAATGGAAGACAAACACCCTCAGGACAGGAAGATATCAGCAAAATAACTGAATTAGTTGAATCTTCATGGTTATAGTTGAGGTTTCAAGGGTAACCGTGCCTTTGAAAAGAATGAAACTGATAAATGAAAAATTGTCAACCATCTACCAGGCTTAAGATAGGCCTGTGACTCAGTGTCTCAGAACTGCTGTGTATATGTCTTTTATATTTCATATGTATAAATATAAATATTATATATACAATAGAAATGGGCATAAAGTAAGTGGCCTGAGAAATAATTCCTCAGGGAATTTAGAAAGGACATAGATCTCACTTCCCTTTATTATTTTTAAAATATTAATATCTAACTAGTTATTCATTTTAAGGATGACACTTTATCTAATTTTGCACAATGTGTAATAGGTCATCTCGGGGACTGTAAAGATTCAGGAGGTTTTTTAGTGCAGTGGTTTAGAATATAGGCTCTAACCTGGGTTTGGATCTCAACTCCAACACTTACTAGCTATGGAATTTTGAGCAAATTATTTAACTTCTTTAGGCTTCAATTTCCTCAGCTGCAAAATGAGAATAAAATAATACCCAACGAAAGATAAAGTATGCATAATAAAGTATGAAACAATACCTGGCACCAAGAAAGCACCCAGTAAATGTTAGCTGGTATTATTTATGGCAACACATTAAAAAGCCTCTAAGCTCTTTGAGGGCAGCAACTGTGTCTTTTTTCATCTTGCAAACACACTGCCTTGCACAATTCCTGGGACAAAAGAATCAGGTCTGACTAGTGATAGATGGGCAGCTGAGTTAAAAAAAAAAAATCAGGCCTTAGTTAAATAGTTACGAAATTAGAGAAAAGAAGGAAAGGAGGAAACAGAAAAGGGGAGTCAGGGAGAAGTTTACTGTACAGGACAATGTAAAATGTCAGATGAATTGTAATCCCAACAAGAGATTTAAGTGGGAAGTCTTTATTCATCCTTCATTCACATCTTCAGTTCTTTCATTGATTCCAAAAGTATGGAGTGAAGGCTTATCCTGTGATGGTGCTGAAGAGACAGAAACAGATAAATGGGACAGAGTCTCTAGCCTCGCATTATTTACAATCCAGCAGGGGATACGGACCTTCAGATAATAATTATGGGAGGCAGTGGGGGCAGAGGGGCTAAATGTAGATTGTTTTGTTTTGTTTCCCTGTCGGTTCTGCAGAGTGTAGGAGCGGTGGGTAATAATTCACATCTGAGTCTAGAAAAAAGAGATCACACAATTAGTTAATCCCAAATCCAGTGAGAAGAAAAAATAAAGACAACTTGTGTCTCTTGTCCTCCTGCCCTTCAGAATAGTTTGGGCCTATAACAGACTGTACTTGCACTTTCCTTTGCCTGGCTTTTGCTTGTTGTTTACTTTTATTGTATTTGTTATATTAACAATCACTTACATAATGGTTGTTTTCCCTGTCAAAGTATAAACTACATGTGACTGAGGACTACATCTGCCATGCTCTTTACAGAATCCCCAGCAAAATTTCTGAAAAAGTGTTGTCTGATATGGTAGCCACATACGGTTATTGAACACTTGACATGGGACTAGTCCAAATTGAGATTTGTGCTGTATGTATAAAATAAACACCAGATTTTGAAGACAGCTGGGAAAAAAAATCTTATTAATAATTTTTATATTTATTTTATATAATATTTTTAATATATTGGGTTAAATAAAATGTATTATCAAAATTAATTTTTCCTGCTTCTTTTTCTTTTATAATGTGGCTACTAGGAGAATTTAAATTATATATGCAATTTCTATTTGTGGCTTATTATATTTTATTGGACAGAGAAGATGCTCCAGAAATTTTTGCTGCATGAGTGAATGAATGAACAATCAAGGGGGCATATAGGGTGAAACCAGCCTGTTCCTTACAGAAAGATGCCTGACATCATGATGACATACACAGTCTCCTTACTAATAAGAAAGTCAACAAGGGTGATCTGGGTATTATATCCCATGTTCCTTGGTAGCTAAACCAATAATAGGGTTTTGTAAGGCATAAGGGCTCAAAATGCCCTATATTTTTTCCTGTCCAAAAAAAAAAAAAGGAAAGAAAAAAAGTGCCAGTCAAGTGTGGAAAAGCAGAGAAGATTACAATCTTATTCCAAGATTAAAACTTCATAACAGAGTACACCCAAGCAAGCCAAACCAAAAAGGGTATGGAGAACATGCATTATATTAAACCATGAGTTATTTTATGCAGGCCTGAGACTGTGAGAAGGAAATGAGAAGGAAAATTACAGAGGCAATAGAAGAAAACGGAATTTTATAGCATTTGGAGATAATCTTTGAAGAAAAATACTAAAAGTAATGCTTTTGATGAGAAGAAAAAATGCCCAAGGAGCCAATAATTTTCTAAGCTGTCTGAAATCACCCAAAAATCTATGAGAAGAAGAAAAAAAGGAGGAAAACAAGGAAGAAAGGCAAGAAGGAAGGAATGAAGGAAGGAATATAGAAGAAAAAACCCCACCAACTGGAAGCTCATATTCCAAAATGGCAACAGTGATGTTCTCTAGATGGTGGGATTGCAGTAGCAGCTGTTTTGATTTTTCAATGTGCTTATTCTTCCTTTTCTAAAATTTCTATAACAAAGTGCTATACATTTTTTGTTTCTAATTAAAAGGATAAAGAACAGAATGAAATTTGGCATAGTAATGGAATGTCAAGCTAGAGAGAGAATGGGGAATCTGGAACCAAAAGCCATCAGGTGGCTGGGCAGAGTCTGACATGTAGAAAACTGAGAAGATCAAATAGCTGCAAGAATGATGGAGTGGGTACCAGCAGGGAGTAGGCCAATGAAAGACCACATGCAAGAAATCAGGACCCAGTCTTCGATGCTTGAGGTGACAGAGCTAAGGGAACAAGACAAATGAACCAACTTTCAAAGATAAAATGATGATGGATAGACCTGGGAGCAGCCGAAGCCTAAAAAGGAAAGAAAGGTCCTGAAGAGTCCTAAACTTTTATCAGGTTCTTTTTCTGAGGTTGCCAGAGAAGGCAGAGTGTGATCTCGTTAATTGGATAGTACTTGTAAAATGTTAAGCCGTTCAAACACCAAAACCTGCTGAAATGCAGTGAGAGATATGGAGACTTTGGTCTCTTTCTGGTAAGACTGCCTGTACATGAGCTCAGGGAATTATTCATTCCACACATACTTACTGAGAACTTCCTCTGTTCTATGGGCTAGGAGGGAAAGGACTAAAAGAGGAACCCAAAAGTTCGGAAACGATCTCTGGCTGCTCTGGTTTCCTGTACTTTTGAGCTAAACAAATGGAATGGACATTATACGACAGGATCCAAATTATCAAAGCATAGAGTACTGTCTTGGTATGAATGTCTGAAGACATTTTAAAATTCCTGTTGCCTAGAAGATCATATATATTCAATAAAAGTCTAATCCAAAAGAGTTTGGGACCACTGAGGAAGCTGTAAATGATAGTATAGTCCCTACAGAATATGCATTTTTATCAGATTCTCTTTTTTTTTTCAACTGCAAAGAAGAAACATCAGAGCTTAAGAAGCCCAGTAGAATACGCAGTTTTCAGTCATGCTCGTGTAAACTCATATAAGTCAGAAAAAACGGGAAAAGTACATTCAAGCAGGTAAATATGGATCTTAATACCATACAGTTTCTAAACAGTACTGTTAAATTGTGTTCATTGACATACATCTTTTTAATCCATATTTAAATAATGTAGCTGTTTAATAAGCATCCTTCAAATATCTAAATCCCTAAATCTCCTTCCTATAAATTGTTCATGTGACTTCCTTGGCAAACCTTCATTTTGTTTATATGATAAAAGCTGTATTGGATAAAAGTTCAACAGTAGTGTAGAGATCGTCATCTTACAATCATTCACAGACTTCGTAACAAAGCACCGTAAGGATGAAAATTCAGGAAAATCCGAGACACTGAGTGGATACATCTCGAGAAAGAAAGAGAATCCACTCCTGGATAGCATGACTATCAAATCTTTTGAGGATGACCCCAAGACATACCTTTAAATAACAGAACAGCCACGGCTTCCTTTTTCTATTCATTTTTAATTATTATTTATTTATTTTTGCTTAAAGAAGAGTTTTGTCCAGTAAGTGGTTAAAACTTAAGGTTATCCATCCAAGGAGTAGGAAATGAAGGTTCTCAGTTTGATGGACAACAGCTCAGAGATCCCTGATGTCCCAAAATATTAGGTTTCTCTTCTAATAATGTTGGAAATATTGCCTACTGTCATGATTAATCTGAGCTACAGCACAAGCTGATTGTAGGTGACACAGTCACAGAGCAGTGCCCGTGTTGGTTTCCACACACCGTCAAATCTGCTACAAATGCAGGGGTGAATGGGAGAGAACTGTGATACCAGGTTTCCTGGTGGCTAATAGATTGTGACATGAAAGAAGGAAACCTTTATTTTAATTCAAAAAACAAAAGCCAAATAGCAAAACTTATGTACGTGCTGAACTTTTTTTTCTTCCTCAAGTGGAAAACATTGACTTGCTAACAACTCTTGGCTGGCATCAAGGGAAAGTGGAGGTATTTGCAGATGTGGAGGAAGACATACAAAACATTTTTCAAATAAAAGGCTTGAATTATTGCACTGGGTTCATGAAGTTTCACAGGCATCTAGACACACCATTGTTTTCACCCTGGAACAAGCTGCCCTTTCTTTCAAGAAAGAAAACAACCCAATGTTTCTTACAATCAGATCTGTATGTATCAGGGAGCTATCTATATTTTGAAATTCTTTGCATTGTCTGTGGAAGGGTGTGCTGTTTGGACCTGACAATGGTAACATTGATTTTAAGATTTTTGAATTTTGGTTGTACAGAGCAAACAGTGAAAGAAAACTGCCGGCTTTCAGAACTACAACAGTGTTCTTACACAAACTTGCTTCTCTCCTGGCTGTTTTACATAGCCAAAGATCAATACTCCTCATTCAGCCACTGTTATTAACCCCATTTATCAGCTTCTCTTTAAAAAAAAAAAAAAATTGAAAGGATCTTGCCGCCAAAGTTATGTCATCTTCCGCTGGTTCAGTTGCAGAGTGGATAATTCACTTTGTTGTGCACCCCCAACAATTGAGCCTTGTTTATGAACTTACATTTATTAAGTGAAAGTATTTGGAAACTGATGGTACATTCAAGCTTGGTTGCCATGGGCAGTAATCATGGCAGAAAGTCATGACCTCCCTGTTATGCAGCGAGTAACTAATTGAAATGATACAAATTACTCCGATTCTCTGTCTGCCAATTTAGAGCCTGGTTCTGGTCAAGGGTCAAATGGGCTCCTATTCATGAAACTATGTTTGAAGTAGCTGCTACCATAGCAAGGGGGTTCGGTGTGGCCATTGCTGGTCCTTTGGACTTTACCACATACTGTGGGGAGGCAGTAAAGCAGTAAGTTCCAAAGCCTACCTTAGCCAACACATCAAAAGCTTGCTGTTGTCACTCGGTTTGTGCTACTTGTCAACAGCACTGGACATGGTTTGCTAAACTTTACTGGCCAGAAATAAATGTTGTATTCAGAAGCCACTTAGGGAATTCATCCTCTTAAGCCTGCATATTTCATCAGCTCTCTGATATGCCCTCGGCAGAGAAAACCAAATGCCATAAACTCAATATTGAATGATTTTCAACTTATCAATTCCCATTAAGTGTCATCCTTTCCAGCTTCTCTCCACCGCAGCACACATACACACAACTGCCAAATAAATAAGATAAATTAAAAGCCTAAAAGGTATATAACATGCAAATTCTTTCTTCAAAGCATAATTAGGATGATTATTTCTGTTTGAAAAATGACACTAAATGTTAATCTAATTGAATCTGGGAAATGTGGCAATAAAAAGTTAATAATTTACAGAGAAATTGTTCTTCAGAAAATTCTAAGTGAATGCCCACTAACTGAATTTCAGGAATTTTGCTCAAAGGCTTATAGGATATGTGGCAAATCCAATGGCTTACTTCAAATATGTTTTTCACACTACCAAAACTATTTGCTTTAAAGAAGCACGCCAGCACATGTGTGTGCACAGAAGCACACAGACTGTCTGCAAAATACCTAGAAAACATGGAAAAACATCTCCTTAAGCCAGCTAAAAATATGGAGAGGAAGTTACCTGAGTGTTTAAACTTTAGCCTAAAGATTGCCTTCAGGAGATACACCCAACACCATTTCTAAAATCACGTGTCCCTATAATATAATTAATGCATAGAGAAAAAATCTCATTGATTTCCCTTGAATTCTGTCTTCTTTTTTTTAATAGCAGATATTTCACATATAATTTTTAAGGGGTACAAAATGTATAAAGCAAGAAGATGCAAATTTAGGTTGGACATCCACTGTAACCAATCCATGCTAGCATCCCAGCTGACCCCACCTAACTTAAAATATCTCCCATCTCCAATCTTAGCAATCTCAGAGAAAGGCAGAACTTTGCTGAATCCACACCAACTCTGCCACTTACTATGAACTATGAGCAAATAATTCAGTTTCTCTTGACATCAGTTTTCTCATCTTGTATAGAAAACATCTTAACACAACGTTTGGCAGAGTGAGTGCCCTTATCAATGGTAGCTCTATTATTACAGAAAGAAAAGATTCTTGCTAAAAAATACAAACTGGAATAAAATCCAGAACTTAAAAAAAATCAGTTAAACATTCCCATCAATGGGGTAGCTTACTATTATAACAGCTGTAGAAATTCACAAATATTTTGTTGCAAACATTCTAAATCTCAGAAATAAATTTCATTTTTCATTTATTTGTTCATTAGACAAACATAGGCCCTGGAAGTACAACAGTGAGCAAAACCAACATTTCCTGCCCTCATCTAGCTTGTAACTTAGCAGGTGCAAAAGCCTTAAACCAAGTAAATCACAAACACAGTGAATGTTGAAACAGAGATATACAGGGTATTATGGGAGTTCACAGCATGGGAGCTAATCTGTTTAATTATGTTCTGAATAGAGTTTTTACCACTTACTATTAACTAGAAAAAAAAACAAGGAAGAATTTGTGTTACGAGTTTTCCTCCAAAAAGTCTTTTTCAATTCTAGAGTAATTTTCCCCAGGAACTAAGTGAGGCAGGTACATTGAAGGTTCTTTCCACAGTGCCCAACCAACTCTCCAGTCTTATTTCAAGTTGGGCTACAGGCCATTCCCGGACCTTTTCTACCTCTGCTTTTCCTCAAGCCATCTCATTTCCTCTTCCAACCTGTGGTGCCCTTCACTATTCTTCTATCTTAAAACATCCCAATCCTCCAGACAAATTTCTATGCCACCTTCTCCTTTCCCAATTCCCCAAGCAAGATGTTATCTTCCTTTCCTCTGGATTTCCCAGACTCGTGAGTTGGGAACCACTACCCATATCATTCCCTCATTATTTGACTTCTGAGTACGTCCTTGTATAGATAGATTCCTGTGTCTAATATCTCCAGATAGATTCATAAGCTGTCCATGGACAGGAATCAAGTCTCATGCCCAAACACCTGGCATAGTACCTTGAACATGGGGGAAATTTAATACATGTTTGATAATTATGATGATACTCTCTCTTGTTTCAAACTTGGAGTTTTCAGATGACCACCTCAAGGAACTCAGTACTAAATCACCAAGAATAGTTAACAGTCAGTGATTCTCCTGATTCTGAAAGAAAGAAACAGACGACTAGCATTAACAGAGCTACTTCACTCCTTCTAATAAAACCATACATCAAACAAGTCAGTCATTCAGCAAATACATATTGAATCTCTATTATTTACCAGGAATTGTGGCAGAGCCTAGGGATGCAATAACTCATAAAGTCTATAGTCTTGGATGTAAGACACACATTTAAAAATGATTAAAACTACCACACCCCCAATTTTTTCTTTTTTCTTTTTTTCTTTTCTTTCTTTCTTTCTTTCTTTTTTTGGACAGAGTCTCACTCTGTCACCCAAGTTGAAGTGTAGTGAAGGCTCACTGCAACCTCCACCTCCCAGGATAAAGCCATTCTCCTGCTTAGACCTCCTGAGTAGCTAGAATTACAGGCACCTGCCACCACACCTGGCTAATTTTTGTATTTTGAGTAGAGATGAGGGAGGTTTCACCATGTTGGCCAGGCTGGTCTCGAACTCCTGACCTCAAGTGGTCCACCTACTTTGACCTCCCAAAGTGCTAGAATTACAGGCATGAGCCACCATGCCCAGCCCACACCCCAAATTTTTAAATAGACAAAAGACTTGAAAAGATATTTCACAAAAGAAAATATACAAATATCCAATAAGCCCAACATCATTAGGCATCAGGAAAATTAAAATTAAAATCATGATATACACCACTGCGCATACATTACAATGGATAAATGTTGGACAAGACCTAATGTGGATAAGAATGTGGAAAAACTGAGACTGTTGTATACCGCTGGTGAGAATGTAAAATGGTACAACCACTTCAGAAAAGTTTGGCAGATTCCTGTAAAGTTAACCATACCATGCGACACAGCAACTGTCCTCTTAGGTATTTACCCAAGAGAAATGAAAATATACATTTACCAAAGACTGCACTCAAATGCTTATAGAAGTTTTATTCAATGAACTAAAAATTTAAGCAATCCATATTTCCATTAGCAAATACATGGATAAACAAATTGTAGTATATCCATACTATAGAATATTAGTTATCTATAAAATGCACAGACTACTAAAATACAACATGGATATATCTCAACGTTATGCTGAGCAAAAGCAGCAAGGCACAAAAGAATACATATAGTGGGATTCCATTTATATGAAATTCTAGAAAGAGCAAACTAACCAATAGTCCCAGAAAACACATGGAATTGCCTATGGCCAGGTACCAAAGGGAGGGATAAACTGCAAAGGGGTGTGAAAGAACTTTGGTGTTTGACATAAATGTTTTGTATCTTATTGTGGCAGTGTATAAATTTTTCAAAACTCTGATTTGTATACTTAAAATGGGTGCAGTATGTTACATGTAAATTACATCATAAGACCTGATTTTTCATTTTATTTTATTTTATTTTTTATTTCTATTTTTATTTTTATTTTTGGAGATTGAGTCTCACCGTGTTGCCCAGGCTGGAGTGCAGTGGTGTGATCTTGGCTCACTGAAACCTCTGTCTCCCGGGCTCAAGCGATTCTTGTGTCTCAGCCTCCTGAGTAGCTGGGACTACAGGCGTTCACTACCACGCCCAGCTAATTTTTTGTATTTTAGTAGAGACAGGGTTTCACCATGTTGCCCAGGGTGATCTTGAACTCCTGAGCTCAGGCAATCCGCCCGCCTCAGCCTCCCAAAGTGCTGGGATTACAGGCACGAGCCACCGCACCCAGCCAAGACCTGATTTTTCAAAAACCATCATGAACATCGTCAAGAAGAAATACAGGATGCATTGGGAGATGAACTAGATCTTCAAGTGAGTAAAAAAGTCTAATTCTATCAATTTCTTGGTTTTAGTCTGATATTATCTTTTAAAAAATAATTCCCAGTATGTGTTTCTTCCATAACTAAAATATCACCTCTTTGAGGGCATGAGAGGAAAGGAAATTTGTGTTTATTAAATATTTTCTATAAAGCTGGCATTGCACTAAAAAATTTATGTAGGATATCTCACTTAATACTAACATTAATCCTGAAAGGTATTATTATCATTACTTTATAGTTAATGAAACTGGGTTTCAGAGATTAAATTACTTACCCAGTTTGCAAATGGTGGAGCCAGAATTTGAACCTGAGTCTGTCTACCTCCCAAGGCCAAACTCTTTCCCATGAAGCTCCCTGAGTGGCCATGGTTGACATTTTTCTGTGACTGTGCTTCTTCTACTTTTCCTTCCCAGAACATCCCTCTACCTCTTCCTTTCTGTCTGATTTTTTCCTCATCCTTCAAGATCCAGCGTAGGGACCCTCCCCCCGAGTATAGAGACCTTACCTTCTTCTGAAGTTCCAGACAAACAACCACCTGTATGACTCATTTTGACATTTAATCCTAACATGCCTCAACATCTAATTATTTTATGGTCTTATCTCCTCAGCCAGCCTGCATTTTTTTTTTTTTTTTGCAGGCAGGAACTATACTAGCTGTAGTTACATATAGATGCTGAAGTCACAGTAGCTTAAATTAATTTCCCACTCACGCAAAGTCCAACAAGACATAGTGGAAGAAGGAGTTCTCTGAAATGTTGGCTTAACATAGTCCCGTAGGTCTAGCTCTCTTCATTGCACGTATGCTATGTACTATCCCTGAGCTAGGTGTCTCACAGATATTAGCTCTTCTTTTAATTCTTTTTAAAAAAAAAATTAAAACAGATTTACCAAGGTATAATTTATATACCCAAAACTTGCCCATTTTAAGTACATCATTCAGTAAGTTCTAGTAAGCATGCAGTTAGTTGTGCAACCATACTCCAGGATCCTGTTTTAAAACATTTTCATTATTTCAAAAGATCCTTCGTATCTATTTGCAATCAATCCCTCTTCTCATGCTTAGCTCCAGACAACCACTAATTTACTTTTTCTTTATATAGATTTGTCTTTTCTGGACATTTCACATAAATTGAATGATATAATATCTGGTCTTGTGTATCTCAGTTCTTTTATTTAGCCCAGTGTTTTTGATGTTCATCCATGTTGTAGCACGCATCAGTAATTTATTCATTTTCATTGCTGAATAATGTTTCATTTATTGCATGGGTGTACCACAATCTGTTTATCCAATCACCAGTTAATGGACATGTAGACTGTTCCCCATTTTTGGCTTTTATGAATAATATTAGTTCATAATATCTCTGAGATAGGTACTCTGATCTTCACTTTACAAATGAGAAAATCAAGGCTTGGAAAAGTAATTATCTTGCCCAAGGTCAAATAGCTGGTAAGTTATAGAATCCAATCTTTCTAACTCCAAAACCCTTGCTCTAAGTCAGGGTTTTCAGATTTGGGAATTATGCTGTCTTAAATATTTTTAAAAAAACACTTTTTTTTAGAAATATGAGAATAAACCTAAATGTGCCATCTTTTGTATTTTGTAAAGGGCATTTTAAAAAACTAACCACCCAGCATAGTGCCTATAGCTAACAATGTCATATTGTATACTTGAAATTTGCTAAGAGAGTAGATCTTATGTTAAGTGCTCTTACCACTCACAAAAAAATAAGGAGAATAATAATACAAGGGTTGGGAGGAAATTTTGGAAGGTGATGGATATGTTTATGGTCTTAATTGTGGTGATGGTTTCACAGACACACAGTTATCCTCAAATTTATTGAACTGCAAACATTAAACGTGTCAAGCACACCTCAACAAAGTGGTTTAAAAAATAAAATAAGATAAAAAATAAAAATCTACCATCTACCATCAGTGTCACTTCATAAAAGAAAGGATATTTTTAATACCTAGAGTAGAAGAATAAATTTGACTTTATAGAAAAGCTGGCTAAGTTGTATTTATTTTTCTCATTTTTCTGAAAGAGTTGGTGAAAACAAGCTCTCATTTAGGAACTACTGTGCCTAGCCACTAGGCTACCTAATTAGTAGAACACAAAGAATATGTACTAAACTCAATTAGACAAAATACCTCGAGCCCCTTTAAAAAATACTAGATTGCAAAGTCAAGGCCTTAACTTTATCTCAATTGTGCACAACAGATCCCTCCAAAAGGACACGTTGTTTTTTACAACAGCGTAGCACAGTGAGATGTTCTCTCCTCTCCAGGAACAGAAGTTTTGAATCCTATTTTACATCTAGCAACAATTCCAGTACCTTGGAGCAAAGAATCGTGTTCCAGAGATCCAAAGACCAATCATTCGGTAACCATGCACCAGCCAGGTTAGCTTATATTTTGTTTCCCTGAGAACTAGAAAGTAAGTAAAGGCCTTGGATGGCGATTCCATGGCAACGCATTTAAATCTAGATTTCACTGAAACCCAGCTTTCATGGGTACTGAAAGAAATGTGAAGTCTTGCTGACATTCATTTCGTGGTTTCCATCCAGGTCCAGTGGAACAAATGCCGTAATTAGGCCTCAGAAGAGAGGCCAGAGATTGACTATGAGGTCCCTCCAGTCATGCCTCCAGGCCTCACTAGACTGGGACGCTCACACTGTCGCTCTCTGCTTTGTAGCTGTTTGTGCAAGAACAAAAGGACTTCAGTCTCCCTTGCTATTAATCCAACTTCACAAGCATGAAATTTACAGACACACACAAGAATTCATCATTGAAACCTTTTCCCCTTGTCATGTTCAGCTGCTGAAAAGTGGGCACACTCTTGGAAATGAATGTTAATAAAAAAAGAAAAAAAAAAGAATGGATAAGCTTTCTGAATCAGCTCCAGACACCATCTACCCCCACCTAAACTACAGGTCGACATCTTGGGATGTCGTTTTGTAGGATGACCTTTTGGGGAAATATTTGAGTCTTTCCACAGCATCTAGTTTGGGAATATTTTGTTAAATTTTATTATCACTCTGAAAGTCAACTACTTTCCCTTAATAAATAAAATACATCCATCATATAAGACCAATAATTCAATCTGTAAAGTAAATGAAAAAAAGAATAGCTTTAAAGAGTCATAAAATGAATACTATTTGATTAGATCCAAACCAGTGGTATCAACTGGTTTTGCTCATTTAACCTGTCTCCTCATCATCATACACCCATCATTTAGCTGCAGGGTGGATGTGTTCACACTGAACTATTAATCTGTTTCAAAATGCCATAACATTTCCATGAAGAACTTCCTAATTTTTTTTTTCAGAAATTAAATGTCTGTTTAAAGTTCATTCCCTCCTGCTGTAACTAATTGAAATGAGATTTGGTTTATCTTTATGACATGAAAATGGGATTGAGTTTCATAATAATAACAATAATGATAACTCGATAGATTTTAGGAGTAGTAGTTAATAATTACAGTAATATGGGGGAGATTAGACTGGTCTATTGCCACCTAAACAGGCCCCCATTATTTGTGGAGAAGTGTGAATGGATGTCACATGATCTAACCACCCCGTTCCTGATTTTGTATTTGTTTTCAGCATACACTGAATTTTAGAGCAGCACCATAATTAAGTGGGGCCTCAAAATAAGTATTTCCTTTACAAATTAAAGAAAGCATTATCACACCCCTGAGATATATGTTGAACTATATTTTGCACTTATAATAGAAAATACCTGATCTGGGGAAAATACAGAAAGGAGGCCCTTTCTTATGATCTTTTTCCGTCAGTATATCCAAGAGTAAGTAAACTGTAGCCCTTCAGAAGTTACAATAAAATTTCCCACATATCATTTCATTTGACCCTCACATCAGCCTTTTGAGAGTGAAGAGTATTATTATTCCCATTTTACAGATAAGCTCATTGAGGTCTACAGAGGTAAAAGACTTGTGCTAGGTCACAGAGTTAGGAAGTGCCAGACTTAACACTGAAAGCCAGATCTATCTGTCTCCAATTTCAAATTATTTTCCTTTATCACCCTACTAGGGATTGTGTGTATTGGGCTGAGAAATCAAGAAAGAAAATGTCTTTTTATCTTTCCCTTAAACACCAACCCAAGTCAGCCTGCTACCACCACTGTGAGGCTTACCTTACCCAGAAGATAAACCAATGACACCAACTTTCAATTGGTTTAAGGTTAGGATCTAATTGATCATTACTACTGTCATCATTTATATGGTTAACAGCCATCATTTATTGAGCACCTACTCAATGCAAGATGCTGTGAATCATATTTTGTCTTTATGGTGCAGATAATTTACATGGCTTCAGGCCCTGTGTGATTTAACCCCTACTTACCTCTCCAGACAACATCTACCTCATCCTCTTTGTCACATGATTAAAGGCCCAAACTCTCCTTTGCTCAAGCTTTCCTTCTATCTGGAGCACACTTTGTCATCATAGCCCACCCCAGCTTACCTGCTATTTTTCAGGCCTCAGCTTAAATGACATTTCTTAGGTGCCACGATTTGGTTAGACATCCCTTATGATCTGCTCTCATAGCACTCTAAGCTCTCCCTCTCCAAGCATCCACCGTACCTTATAAGAGTTTCCTGTTTAAAGTCTGTCTTTCTGCTAGATTAGAAAGCACCATGAGAGCAGTGATTGCATCTGTCTTATTGATCAATATTTTTCAAAGTACAAATAAGAACATCACCATAATACAACAAATATGTGAGGCTCAGAAAACAAGCAACGTAGATGGCTTAAAATGAAGGATTCTAGCCAAGCTGGGATCACACCTGTAATCCCAGCACTTTGGGATACCAAGGCTGGTGAATCACATGAGGCCAGGAGTTCAAGAGCAGCCTGGGCAACATGGTGAAACCCTGTCTCTACTAAAAATACAAAAATTAGCTGGATACATGATATGGTTTTTTCTCTGTGTCCCCACCCAAATCTCACCTTGAGTTGTAATAATCCCCACGTGTCAAGGATGGGACCAGGTGGAGATAATTGAATCTTGAGAGTGGTATCCCCCATATCCCCCATGCTGTTTTTGTGATAGTGAGTGAGTTCTCACAAAATCTAATGGTTTTATAAGGGACTTCCCCCTTTGCTCAGCACTCATTCTCCCTCCTGCCACCCTGTGAAGCGGTGCCTTCTCCCATGATTGTAAGTTTCCTGAGGCCTCCCCAGCCATGCAGAACTGTGAGTCAATTAAACCTCTTTCCTTTATAATACCCAATCTCAGGTATTTCTTCACAGCAACATGAGAACAAGCTAGTATAGTGTGGTAGCACATGCCTGTGGTTCCAGCTCCTCAGGAGGCTGAGGTGGGAGAATCACCTGAGCCTGGGAAGTCAAGGCTGCAGTGAGTCATGATTGTGCCACTGCACTCCAACCTGGGTGATGAGAATTGAGGTCCTGTCGCAAAAAAAAAAAAAAAAGAAAGAAAGAAAGAAAGGAAAAGAAGAAGAAGTAAGGATTCCTTCATTTAAATGCATCTGAATGGAGCTTAAAGTAAAAATGAGGGCCGGGTGTGGTGGCTCACACCTGTAATCCCAGCACTTTGGGAGGCCGAGGCGGGTGGATCATGAGGTCAAGAGAATGGAGACCATTCTGGCCAAAATGGTGAAACCCCGTCTCTACTAAAACTACAAAAATTAGCTGGGTATGGTGGCTCACACCCGTAGTCCCAGTTACTTGGGAGGCTGAGGCAGGAGAATCGCTTGAACCCGGGAGGCAGAGGTTGCAGTGAGCTGACATTGTGCCACTGCTCTCCAGGCTGGTGACAGAGTGTCACTCTGTCTCCAAAAAAAAAAAAAAAGTAAAAATGAGATCTTTTTGTTATTGTTGTTTGTTTGTTTTTGTGATAGAGTCTTGCTCTGTCACCCAAATTGGAGTGCAGTGGCATGATCTCGGCTCACTGCAACCTCCACCTCCCAGGTTCCAGTGATTCTCCTGCCTCAGCCTCCCGAGTAGCTGGGATTACAGGCGTCTGCCACCATGCCTGGCTAATTTTTGTATATTTAGTAGAGATGGGGTTTCACCATGTTGGTCAGGCTGGTCTTAAACTCCTGACATCATGATCTGACCACCTCAGCCTCCCAAAGTGCTGGGATTACAGGTGTGAGCCACCGCGCCCAGCAAAAATGAGATCTTTTAAGAAGCATACCATGATCTCCCTATTTAAGACTGCAAACCATGCTCTGTAGACCTCCCAAACTCCTTTACTCAGCTTTACGCTTTATTTTTATTCCACAAAACATATCACCTTCTAACATACTATTACGTTTATGTATGACTTCTACATGCATATACTTTTAGTTAAAATTTCTTTATTAAGACTATTATTTATTATTTGCTCTTCTCACTAGGATGTGAGTGTCATCACCAGAGCAGGAATTTTTGTCGTTATCAATCACTTACTGTGAATGATGCTTACCATATGCCAGGTGCTTAATAAATATCTGTTGAACTGAATGGAAGGAATTCTTAGTGTCTAGATTTTCCTTAACACATATTAAATAAAATACATTTGTTTTAGATACCAAAGATGACCAGTTCATTTGTTGTATGAGATGGGATGTTGTGTAATCCAAATTTTATTCTGGGCTTCCCTACTGGTCAGCTAGAAAGACTTCATCCCACCCTTAGGCTGGTTTCTCAATTATTAATATAAAAAGGGTCATGGTCCTTGTCCCTCCTTGGCTTGGGATACAGCAAGGAGTTAAGAATTTGTCCTAGCCCTGAAGGAGACCAGCCCTTTTATAATTTTTTAATGGGAAAAAGAAATAGAAGCGGCTTATTCACCTCAGAAATTCTGCAAAAAGGACTGGAAACCTGGGGATTCCACTGGCTCGATTTGCAAAAATGTACAGAGGTGATATTTATTAAGTACTTGACACTCCAGAGAGAACACTGCTGTACAAATATGTCATGCTGCTTTGAACACAAGCAAAGCAGGAATCAGATTCTATCTCCTTGCTGTATCCCAAGCCAAGGTGACTGTTGTAGCTTCATCTCAATGTATTTATATCTCATCACCAGCACTGATCACCAAGGGAGCCAGCCCTAAGCTGAGCTGTAAAGATTGTATAGGGAGTATTACTCAGACGCACTGTACACCATGCCTGACTTATACCAATGAGTTTCAAGGCTCATGCATTCCAGATGAGCATCATCATACTCTGTGATGAATAGTAAGAACAATAATTCAGACTGCAATGAAGACAAAAAAAAGTAAAGAAATGCTAAAATTATTGAATGAGACTCTCCAGTGGGAAGCTGTCCTCTCTTCTCCATCTCCAATGCAAAGGCCACAATTCATTCTTATCATCTCTTACCTGAATTACTATAGCAGCCTTATCACTGTGCTCTATACCTATAATTGATCCTGTGTATTGCAGACATAAGAACCTTTCTAAAATGCCTACCTGAACTCACGGCACTCTACAGTGGCTGCCCAGCTCTCCCAGGAAAACTCCACAGCATGACCCATAAATTCCTCCATGACCTGACCCCTGCCCATCTCTCCAGCTTCCTCACCTTCCACTCCTCCACACACACCCTACGCTCTAGCTCTACCGAAGTCGTTGCCCTAATGTACTCAGTACTTTCATGTTTCTCTGACTTTGCATATGCTGTTCCCTCTGCCTAAAAGTTTTTCCTATACTTTTGCCTATTCAGCTCATTCATCATTTGAGATGTGTCTCCATTAGATAGTTTCTCTTGATATAATCCTATCCTAGTCTGAATTAGACAAATCTTTCACTCAACAAATATTATTGCTTTACTGAAATAACAATGTGGCAGTTGTTTAAAAATAATGGCTATAGATTCATTGCCATTCCTCCCATTGAGAGGCAGGGTCCATGTCTCTGAAATCTGTGCAGGCTTGAGGCATGGACATGATACTATGAGACTTCCATGCTGAGATCTTAAAAGGTCCTGCTGCTTCCACGTAGTTTCTTGACATATTCACTTTGGGATGATCCATTTAGGGACACTTTTTCTCAGCACCAACTTCCATGCTGTGAGAAGCCCAAGTCAAATGGAGAGGCCACACATAGGGGCCTCTGGTCTTCAGTCCCAGTGAGCCTACCCTCTGAGTCCTCTCTGACCAGGGGCCAGAAAATTGAGTGAACATGCTCACAAACTATTCCAGCCCTCATCATTCCATTTTTTCCATCTGGATCCCTCAAGACATCATCTGAAGCGGGGATAAGACATTCCTGCTAGGGTAGCAAAATTCTAAGATGGTCCCCAGAATTCACCCCCATTCGTATCCTGTGTAATTCTCTCTCTTTTGAGTGGGGGGCGAGAGGACTGTGACTATGATAAGATATCCCTCCCATGGTTAGGTTATGCTGTATGGCAAGGTGAAGGGATTTTTGCAAATATCATTAAGGCTCAAATCAGATGGTTTTGAGTTAACAAATAGGGAGATTATTTTGGGTGGGCCTGGCTTGATCAGGTGAAAGTCCTTAAAAGAGGTACTGGCCCTTCCTGAGGAAAGAGATTCTTTTGCCAGCCATGGAGGCTGCCATGTTGTGCAAGGGCCACATGGCAATGAACTGCTGGCAATCTCTAGGAGCTGAGAGGGGCCCCTTGCTTACAGCTGGCAAGAAAGTACGGACCTCAGTCCTACAACCTAAAGGGCCTGAATTCTACCAACAACCATGTGAGCTTGAAAAGGGTCCTCAGCTCCAGCAAGAAATGCGGCTCGGCTAACACTTTGATGGCAACATTGTGAGACCCTGAGCAGAGAAGTCAGTTAAACTGTGCCCAGACCCTTGACCAACTGAGATATTAGATATATGATATTTTACACAGCTAAATGTGTGGCAATTTAATACATAGCAATAGAAAAGTGATATACCTATTGGGCCCTGTCTGAATTCCTAATCCACAAGATATGTGTGCATAATGAAATAGCTATTTTATGCCACAAAATTTAGGGTCATGTGGCAACTCAATAAATAACTGAAATAAGCAGTTATTGGAAAAAACAAAAGTCCTGTCCTCATTGCATTATTTCTCCCCCTTGTGAGGGGGAGAAAGACAGTAAAATAAATAAGCAAAATATGGAGCGTGTTAAATAGGGACAAGTGCTAGGAGATTAATGAAGCAGAAAAGAGGGGTGATTATTTCTGGGGGTAGTTTCAGTTTTCAACTGAAATGTTCAGTCTAGATATTCAAAATACTTAACTACAGATGGCAAAGAACCCCAACCAGGCAGAATAGATGCTGACCATGGTACCAAAACAGGCCCCAGAGGTCCCCCGCTATGCTAGGCATTCATTGCTTAGTGTGAGTATCATGTATTTATATGTATGTCCCTCAATGCAATAAGAATACAAAGTCCTGGTATGTAGCATCACACCTCATTCATTAATTCATTTAACTGTGGGCTAATCAAATGTTAATTGAATGCCTGTCGTGAGGCCAGGCAGAGATGTGGAACTCCATGAGCACATCCCACTGAGCTCTAAGGTTTTATTGTGCAGCTGAGGAAGTGATACATACATGAAGAATACTAAGCGGCAGCAGTGCTAAGTTTCATGTGTACTATCCCATTTCTCTGTCTCACCTACTATATGGTGGCTCCAGGAATAGGAAAGAGAGAGAAGCTGAGATATCAGAAATGCTTCTGGAGGTGTTGGAAATGGAGCTGAATCTTGAAGGATGGGTATTTCCATTGGGGTCCTTATTCGTCTTTGATTGCCCCCTAGTGCCCAGCACAGGGAATGTAAATGTGAGGAATGTGTGCCATCACTAACCCCAACAGCAGACACAGCTAACTGATGATGGCTCTGTTGCCACCTGAGCCCAAACTCAGCCTGAGAGTTCTTCTCAATACATGTAGCCACTACTGAAGGATCAGAGATGACACAGGAAATAAAACCTGTAAGCCGGTTCTGGGAGCGCAATGCCTTGGGTGGGGTAGTTGCTAGTATTAACCAACAGTACACCTAGGGGGAAAAAAATCTCTAGAAGCAAAAACTACCCTGGTGAGAAACAGGATAGTTTAGGAGGAAAGTTTTGTACTGTATGGAAGCTCAGGTTTGTCCCTTCACTCATAAACCTCCTTCATGCACAGAAAGAGAGCCTTGGTTTGTGGTTTTGAATTCAGACTGAATGAGGTCCAAATCCTGATTTTTTTTTCATTTATAATATATATAATCTGAAGTAAGTTAATTTAACTTTCTGAATCTCAGTTTTCTCATTTATAAAATGGAAATAATAACACCTATCTTGTATGATTGTCCTAAGAATGTTTAAATCAAATAATGTATACCATATATAAATGTTATTCTACAAATTTAGGTATACAATAAATGACATAATATTTTATTAAAATAAATCCAGCTTCAGGCTGGAAAGAAATTCAACTTTGTCATTATAGGGACTCTACTTCACACCCCCATCTCCATAAGGGCAGAGAATCGCAGTAACTTGCCCTTCACAAGGACGAACCACACAATCACAGTAACTTACCCTTCACGAGGACAAACAGAGAACTTTTCTTCTGTCACTTTTCAGCCCTGTCTCACAGCTTGAGGACAGTGAAAGCCCAATAGCCACCTACTTGGAAGCAGGACCAGAAAAAAGACAATGGAAATTTAAACTAATATCTCAGTGAACTGTCTTGCTACACCTATAAAGCCTCTCGCATACTCCTTGACACGTGGCATATGCTAATTATATTTTCAGTTATTAAAAAAATACTTACAAGTCCCTATCATTTGCCAGACACTATTTTTGAACAGAGGGTTTCTCAACATCAGAACTGTTGACATTTTGAACTCCATTCTTTATTGCTGGGGATGGGGAGGGATCTTGTCCTGTGAACTGCCAGATGTTTAGCAGCATCCTCGGTCTCTACCTACTAAAGGCCAGTAGCAAGTCCCACCCCAGTCTTAGCAACCAGAAATGTCTCCAGATCTCACCAAATGTTGCCTGGAGAAAAATTGCCCCTAGTTTAGAACCCCTGAATGAAATAAATGAGAGAAAATTCCTACCTTTATGGACTTTACATTCTAGTGGGGGAGATAGACTATAAATAAATATAACAATTCAGTATGGAGGAATGGATGGGACTGAAAGTTCCTTTCCCCTCTGCGTCTCTGAATAAATAAGAGCCAAGAACCATTCTGAAGACAGAAGCACAGGCATCAGTCCCTGATGAGAAGACATCTCATTGGTAAGCAAAAGTCAGACAAATGGAAATTGAATGATCTGAAATAACATCAGAAAGAAAAAGGATAATCATTTTAATAACCATATTGAAGTATCAGTATTCTTCTCTTTTGGACATATTTCTGTGCATGAAAAGATAACCTCGGGATAGCCACACACTAAAGGGAAAAATTTCTCCTCCCTTCTCTCCAGCTTTGGGCTATTATTTTTAACACTTAGGGAAGAATTTAAAGAGTGCCCCCATTCGATGAAGCTTTACATTATGAAATAAGGCAGGAGCACATAAGAGTAAAGAATTATTTGGAATATCACTGAAATTATTTTTATCATAATATCACTTAAATGCAATAAAATTTGATTTTAAACAACTAGATTTAAAAATCCCTTTATGTACATAGCTTTTGTACAATTTGTAAACCCAGAGCAAATTTATAAATTAAATATAAGCAAACCACATAGCTAATGAAATTCAAGTTATATAGTGGCTGTAGTTTTGCTAAAACCAGCTTGCCATTTGAAACATGCCCAAGTTTTGTGTGGCATACCAGTAGCCCTGTATGCTATGAGATGATTCGGTTCTCCCACCTGTTTTCCTCTTAGAATTGCTGTGAAACCTTTGTGCTTAGATGTGGAGTAATATAATTTGACCTTCTTAGAGTGTCAACACATCATTTTCCTATTAGGTCTGCTTCTTCCATTCCTTCCTCATTAGCCCACTAAAGTCATCTAATTTAAACACAAATGCCCTTACAGAGAGGCACCACAGAGCAATATTAGGTTATAAGGTGGTCATTTGAGTGTTCAGAATATGCTTCGACTGCCGTTTTTCTCTTCCTTTCTAGGATTATCACTAAAATGGAAGCCCTAAATTTAAAAGCTCTTCTAGAAAACTCTAGTATCCCTGTTAATACATCCATGGAACCCTAGACCCTAATTTGAAAGGTACTGATATAATGGCTAAAGGCATCAGAATAAGAATATCTGTGACTCAAAATTCTGGCTCCATCACTTATGAGCCAGGTGATTTTGAATGATAAATATACAATATCTCCTATGATTGCTGCATAAAACACTTTAAACAGTGCCCAGCACTTACCATATGCTCAATAAGTGTTAGCTATTTTGACTAGTGGCTATTGCTAAGGAACAATGTGTCACCCAAGATTGGCTCCCACTGAAATTTAAAACTGGACAAAACAGGCCTGGAGCAAAACTGTGAAGTCGTTTGTCTCTGCTTCCCTTCTCCCGCCTTTTCAATGCCCCTCTCGCCCCCTGGATTGCTAAACACTACCACCACCTGAGCCACTGGTCTAACTCCCAGTTAACCGTTGTCTCATCCTTCTGCCTCTCTTCATCCCACCTCTATTTCCTTCCAAAATAGTAGGGTAGAATGGTTATTGGTAGACTTTCAAAAATCATTTACTGAGCAACTACTATGTACGAGGCGCTTTGAATACTATTTAATCCTCTCAATAAGTCAGCAAAGTGGGCATTGCTGACCCTCAGCTGCAGAAATCACTGCATCTCAAATGTCAAGCACAATCTCTTGGAAACAAGAAAATCTCAATCAGTGTTCATTGAATGAAAGAATGTCACCTTGCCTGAGGTAATAGAGCTAGTAACTAGAAGAGATGGGCTTCAATCCCAGAATGGATTCCATGGTTTTTAATGTTCTTTCCTCTGCACCAGAGGTCAATACACTTTCTGTAAAGAGCTAGATAGTAAACATGTAGGCTTTGGGTGCCATAGGGACTCTGTTACAACTGCTCAACTCTGCCACCTTAGCACAAAGCAGCCACAGACAATATGTAAACTAATGAATGTGACTGTGTTCCCATAAAACCTTATGTATGAATACTAAAATCTGAATTTCATATGATGTTCACATCATGAAATATTACTCCTTTTCATTTTTTCCCAACTATTTAAAAGTGTAAAAACCATTCTTACCTCATGAGCTGTACAAACACAGTTGACTGGATTTGCCCTCGGGTCAGTTTGTCAACCCCAGCTCTATACCAGGTTGCCTTCCAAGCTTCCGACTCTCATAAATCCTCCCATGACCAGGTGGAATGAATGGAACGCACAGTTAAATGGGGTCAAATCTTTCAACTGCTTCTGGAGCTGTGCCATGCAGGCAATGGGCCACCTCCCAGAAAGCCTTCCCCACATATGAAAACCCATGAATTCTCCCCAGTGCCCAGTATACACAGTGTCTTTTCTTTAACCAGACCTCTGCAAACCAAATAAGTTCTAGATTATTGCAGGATTAAGTAAGGTGCAAAATAATAAAGTTGGTCTGTTCCAAGAGGGCAATTATCTAATCTGTTAATGAAAGAGCAGTCACATATCATAGCAAAATTGCATCTGGAATATTCATTACAGGCAAAATTAAGATAAGTGAAACTTGCTTTATCCCCCTATTAAGTCAGACAAATGACTACATATATTTTCCAGATAAGAGACTGTTTAGAGGAGCGAACCTCTATATTTTACTAATGTAGTTTCCATTTTCTTTCGACCAAGGAAATTCAGAACTTGCCTTGCTGTAAATCACAGTAGCCCTAGTTGTTTTTTCTCTCTCCAAATGAGACATTGCCTGACATCTAACATGTGGCAAGATCTGAGAAAAGTTTCCACAAATTGGTAAAATTCTTTCTCCATGAATATGTAATGTAATCTTCTTGTTAAATAAGAATAGATAATTTCCCCCAAAATGAATGCAATAAAGGGGCATAGAAAGAATAAATAATTCTAATACTGTTCTTTAATTCTGCTTGTAATTTTCCAAATTCCACAGTGATGGCAACATAGTGGGCCTATTCTACTAGACACTCTTTCAAATGTTCATGCTCGTTAAGGAAATCTACAGGGACAGTAGTTCTAAAAAGCCCCAAAATGCAGTAAACTTGCATCATCTTATAGCAAAATAAAAGGTCATTATTTTGTCATACTTGTCTATATTTGTCTCTATTATCTATGCCTGCATTCAACAAACATTTATTGAGCACCAACTATGGGAGCAGGCATTGGGCTAGATGCATTAAGGGGTACTATAAAAATATCATCATTGTCCTTCAGGAATCACAGTTTAATTGGAGAAGAGATGATAATGATGATGAGATTGATTATGTTAAGCACATAATTATTGATTATGTGTCTGACGTTGTGCTCAACGATCTTACATAATCTGATTTAATGTCCCCCATCCCAAGAACATGTAAGATAGATGTTATTATTATCCCCATTTTATGGAGAAAGAAACTGAGGTTTAGATAGGCTTACTCACTAGCCCATGATTGTATAGCTGATAAAAAGGTGGATTTGAGATATGAACCCAAAAAGACTGGCTCTAGAACTTGCTATACTGGAAGTTGTACACAAGTAACCATAATACAATGCTGAAAGTGACAGATGCTCTAGGAGAGGGACAGATAAAATGCCACAAAAGTTAAGAGAGGGAGAGGCAACTTTTGACTAAAACACTCGAGGGAAATTCCATGGAGCTGAGATAGAGAAAATTTGGAAATGGAGAGATGGTTGGAAGGAGATTCCACGCAGAGGTAACATCATGAACAATGGCACAAAGATGGAAAAATATCGGACACATTCAGGAAAAAGCAGGAAGTCCAGTTTGGTGCCAGTTGTCCATTATTGAGTGAAGCAGGAGATCAGGGAGAAAGACAAGTGAGAGAATATTCACAGGAGGTCGTTAAAAGCAAATATTTATGTGATACTTTAGAGTGTACAAGATTCATGAGACAACTATTATTTTCATTTGACAAATGAAAAACCTGAGGTTCAGAGAGGCAAAGTTACCCACTCAGAAGCATGCAGTGAGAAGGTTTCACATGTCATTAATTGATTCAAAGAATACTTGTGGCAGGGCACAGCGGCTTGCGCCTGTAATCCCAGCACTTTGGGAAGCCAAGATGGGAGGATTGCTTGAGCCCAGGAGTTTGAGACCAGCCTGAGCAACATAGGGAGACACCATGTCTACAAAAAAAAATTAAAAATTAGCCAGATGTGATGGCTCTTGCCTGTAGTCCTAGATACTTGGGAGGCTGAAGCAGGAGGATCACTTGAGCCCAGGAGGCTGGTGCTGCAGTGAGCCGTGTATGTGCCACTGCACTCCAGCCTGAGTGACGGAGAGAGACCTTGTCTCAAAACAAAAGAAAAGGAAACGGAAAAAAAAGATAATTATTAGGTCAGGTGCTGTGCTAGGCAACAAAGATAACCATGAACCAGGCAAACATAGTCATCGTCTTCACACCACCACCAATCTAGGTAAGAAAAGCACCGTTATAAAGAAATCACTACAATCAAGTATGCTGTGTGCTACACGGAAAAAGTACAAGATGTTTTGTGGGGCCAGTAGCTCAGGGAGACTGGGAAGATTTCAAGAATTAAGTGGAATTGAAGCCCTAAAGATGCAGAGGAGTTAGCTTGATAATGGGGGGATGGGGTGGGGATAAAATATGGTAGAGAATATTTCAAACAGAACATTCCAAGAACACGCGAAGGCCCAGAGGAGAGAGAAAAATGGGGGTATCTTCCAGGCAGTGAGGAGCTTAAAGGACACAGTCAAGACAGCAAAAGCTGGAGAGGTTGGCAGAGGCCAGGTTCTGAGAACAGAGGGTAGGATGGAGGTTGGAGGGTGCAGCAGGGGAGACATGGCTAGGTTTAGGTAGCAAAAGAACAGTAAAGCTATGAAAAAGAGATAGGATTAGATAGAATAGAAATGGGGCCAGATCAAAAGTGTTTGGAACCCAAACCGAAGACTATTTGACTTGAAGATTATGGGCTCATCACTTCCCACTCTTTCTGGGGTAGCAGCAGGGAATCCCTGAGGCTTTGGAGGAGGTGAACGATAGCAGCAGAGCTATGTATTGGGAAGATGAGCCTTGGAGCCGCATGGAGGGGCAATGATGACTCATTCACTCTTTTATTTTTTTCATTCAATAAATACTTGCTGAGTACCTAGTATGTGCTAGACACCATGCAATACTTTTAGGCTTGGAGACTGGAAGGATGGTGTGTCATTAGCAGAGCTGCAAACACATTTTAAAAGTCTGTTCTCTAATAATCCTTTAAGACCCAGTTTGAAAGCCCTCATCCATAAAGCTTTCCCTTCCAATGTCACTTAAAACTTCCCTTCTCATAGGCACTTACTCTGTTCCATGACATCAGGCAGCCTTGTTGCTGCTGTCTCAGACTCATTCACTAATTGACACTACACATCTTATCTCAAGTGTTCCTCAGGACTCTTAACCTGCATTATTTTTAAGTTCTGGAGTGCCTCACGTAGTTCTGGACACACAACAAATGATTAGCTAAGAGGGCTGAATGACTGGACAAATGAATGAATGAACAAGATTTGCATGAGGACGATCTTTGAATGTTTGCTGAGATGTTATGTTTTATCACGTTGGATTCCATTCATTTGATCCCATGAAGACACTAATAACAAACACTTGTTTTTAACTTACAAAAGTTTAAACATCAGTCCTTAACATACCATAATATCGTCCCCTAGTCATTATAATTTTTGCCTTATATAAGGTGTATTGGAAGCCTAGTGGCCTGGTTTATAAACAACAGAATATTCAGTATTGTAAAAGTGCAAAGTAATTCAAGCAAGAAATATATATCCCCAATACTTATGAAACACTTACTTTGCATCTCCTGATGACCAGCTCTGACCAGCTACTTTCTACAAGGAATTGGGAGCATGCATTGAACACCTTTTATGTGCCAGTAAATGTCCTAGGAGTTGTATTTGCATTATTTCATTTGTAGGCTTCATAGTAAAACAGGATATACACAGAGATTTCTTCTGCTCTGGTTTGTACTTGACTACTGTATATAACTTGATTGATTAAGCAAGGAATATATTTTTGCATCATGTAGACTTCACTTGGTCACTACACAATTGTAACAGGGAATTGGCGCCTCACCCTCTAAAAAGCTGGTATTCCAGTAGACCAACATCTGGCAGCTTTGTTTGGGAAGCCGGCTTGACTTCTGTTTTGTTGTTAACCATTTGTAATTATGAACTCTGATACTGTTTATTTTAAAGGCCCAGGAACCTGTTTCTTTTGATCTGGTTTTTGTTTTGTTCATAATTTGGGGCTTTTAGGTTTGTTTCTGCTCAGTTTTGATCCCTCTATTTACGATTTTTAGTCTACAATAACAAAATATACTTGTTATTCGTTTCCTAGGGTTGCCATAACAAATTACCATGAATTTGGTGACTTAAAACAACAGAAATTTATTCTGTCATAGTTCTGGGGACTCAAGCTTCAAAATTAAGGCACTGGCAGGACAGGTTCCATGTGGAGGCTCTGAGGGAGAGCCCATGTCGTACTCCTCTCCAGCTGCTGGAGGCTGGCTGAGAGCCTTGGCTTTCTTGGCTTGTAGCTACATCAATCTAACCTCTGTCTCTGTCTCCACATGGCCTTCTCCCCTGCCTCTGCATGTCTTTCCTCTTCCGTCTTTTACAGAAATGTGTGTCCCTGGATTTAAGGCCCACCCTGTTAATACAGGATGACATCATCTCCAGATCCTTCACTTAATGACACCTGCATAAAACCCTTTTTTCAAAATAAGGTCATATTCACATATTCAGAGGTTCCTGGTGGGCATATCTGTTGGGGAAAGGAGGAGGTACCATTCAACCCACTACAATACTTACAGCTATCTTTTTCAATGCAAATTTTAATATTGAAAATCCCACAGGAAAAATTAAAATGGTTGTTATTACAAGTCTGAAACTCTCTAACTCCTAACTCTTTTTTCTCCACTGAAAAATTGCTTTGTAATGAAACTTTCATTATAAATGAATACATAATTAACATAAATGAATAAATAAACCACACTTTCTTAGGATTGTGAGTTATATATAAGTGAGTTAGTATCTGTAAAGCACTCAAAATAATACCTAACACATAGAATGCCTTCTACATTAGATAAATAATAAAATTATGTTCTAGAAGAGTTGACTGTATTATTGTTCCATTTTACAGATGAGGGACTAGGAAGTTCAGTGAGGTTCAGTTACCACCCCAAAGAGTAAAAGGACACGATTCAACTCGCATTGTCTGACTCCAAAGCCATGTTCTTTCACTGCACCACAGTGCCCAGGGGGAAGCTGGGAGGAAACAGCCTGAAATTGCCATGGCTCTGTTCCAAACGGCCCTGAACCTTGGTCAGAGTTGGCCCACTGGAGAGGGGACGTTCATCAGAGAAAGTTCTGGGGGCCAAGTCAGAGGTCAGTTACTATGAGGATTCGTCTGAAATTTGCAGAGGTATAGGAGGGATGATGGTCCATGAGAAGAACATAAACAAACAGGGCTGGTGGAGTAAAAGAGGGATTCGATGCAAAAGAGAGAACCCGGTGAGGTCCTGGTAGTTGTGGGGAAGTGGGATTCCATGAAAATAGAGAATGTGCAGTAGCTGAAGCTTTTGGGGGCCAGGGCTCCCTGCAGGACATGCCTGATAACATATCCTGTACAAAGGCTGAGTAAGGAGACCCCCTACCATATTTGAGGGATAGACAAGGTGCTGTTTCTCATACCCTCACAGTACAACACACAAGAATAAAAGCAAAGAAGAGAGGGAAATCAGAGAGGTTAGGTTTCAGAAAGAAACGCAAATGAAGGCCCCTGAAACACACCATCTAGGCAAAAGAGGATCATAAGTGCTTTTTTATAAACATGCACCCTCTTCTACTTTTCTAAATTTTCCAAATTTTCTAGGCACAATATACTCTCATTTTATAGTAGAAAAACTAGCAATAACTTGTTTAGAAAATTTTATTTTGTATATATTTTTTGAGACAGTGTCTCTGTGTCACCCAGGCTGGAGTGCAGTGGTGTGATCATGGCTCACTGCGGCGTGGACTTCCCAGGCTCAAGCAATCCTTCCACCTCAGCCTCCTGAGTAGCTGGGAATACAGATTCACCATGATGCCTGGCTAATTTTTGTATTTTTTGTAGAGACAGGGTTTCACCATGTTGCCCAAGCTGGTCTCAAACTGCTGGGCTCAAGCGATCCTCCTGCCTTGGCCTCCCAAAGGGCTGGGATTACATGTGTGAGCCACTGCACCTGGCAACAATAACTATTTTAAACCCACTCTATTGAAAAGCAAACATTCTTTGTAGGCCATACACTCTGATGGGAGCTCAAGCTGTATCAGCTGAGGACTGTTAGAGGTCAAAGAGATAATATGAAAAACATGTAGAAACATCAAGATAAATAATAATAGTAATAAAGCATCTGTGGCATCTTAGTAAGGTGACTATGTTATGTTAGGGACTTTCATTAGGAAAAAAAAGAATGTTAAATGGAATGATGAAGGAGAGGAGCGGCTAAATGAATACTTTGAATCAGTATTTATTGAAGAAGACAATGGGGAAATTCTTGTTCCAAGGACACATTTTATGGCAAAGCAGAGAACGGCCTTGACAGAGATTCTTCAGTCTCTGAGGAGAAAGGTATGGAGCAACTTGAGGGACTCTGTGCAGTAAATCACCAGGACCAGATGGTATTCATCCATGGGTTCTGAATGAGATAAAGTGGGAAATCTCGAGTTCAGTGACAAGGATATATAAGAGATGCTTAAAAACAGACAATATCCCTGAAGATTGCAAAGTCATTAATATGGTATCAAATATGTGTGTGGAGTGCATGTGTGCACACATGATCCTTGAGTATCCTGGAGCCTTTGTACGGGCTGGGGTGGGGAACAGGGTTGATTTTCTTTCTTTAAAAAACAACAACAACAACAACAACAACAAAAAAAAACAAGAAAGACTCCTTAATGAAACAAAGGACAGAGAAATTTTAGGTAGCAGAAAGAGCATCAAAAGATAAGAGGCCAAATTTAAGAGCTGTTTAATAACATTGAGCAGTTATTTTCCAGGCACTTAGGGAAACACTAGGATATAAAGACAAATAAACATGCCTTCTGTCTAATGAGAAAGTTTATAAGCTAATGACTTTGGTTATTTTCATGGTCCTGCTACTGGCTTTGATGGTAATTGGCAATGTAGCACCTCTGGCACCACCAGTGGATGTAAGAAACATCTGGTAATTTTTTCTCACTAACAAAATCATAAAGAAAGTTTCAGGTTGTTTGGCAAAATGTGGGGACTGGGAAAGCAGAGATAGACTTTCATCTCTTTCCCATAGGAGTCAGTCTCTGAATCCTAAGAGTTATCCATTTGGTAATAATGGTAAAAACAGAGTAGCTAACATTTATTGAGTGCTTACTAAGTACCAGGCTCTTGCTTGATTCTTTACCTGTATCTCTCATTTCATTCTCTAAACAGTTAATAAATAGAAGACCTAGAATTTGAACTGTAGTAGTACAACTCCAAAGTTCCTGCCTTTAACCATGACTCTATACTGCCTCTCTATGTGTGTGTTTTATTCATAAAAGGGAATTAAAAGTTTCACAAAACAATTCTTACCCTTATTGCAGATGATTCTCTTCTGTTTTATTAAAAGAATGGTGCTCTCAAACCCCCAAATTGATTTCATGGCCCACCAACAGGTCACAATCCATAGTGTCTAGAGAAATAAGAGTAAGTAAGTAACCACATCCTCTTCAACACAGAGGAATGCAAAGCTAAATGAAAGCTCTGGTATTGAAATCTCAATGCATTAGTAAAGGTAATCAGACCACTTTTTAATTGTCTTGGACCATTTCGAGGTGCTTTTAACATGGGGGCAGCTGCTATGTTCCTTCCACTCTCCTTACTTTAGAAGAAACTTAGAAAAGTGTTCATTTCTTCACATTGAATCGTTGGGAAAGAACCCTAAGGGTTAAAAAGCTATTTCTTACTTTGACCTGAAATCTGACCACCTGAAACTTCTATCCACTAATTCTGGTTCTACCACTTGGGACACACAGAATATTCTAATAATTTTTCTACCTAATATCCTTGAAATATTTGGAATGCATTAGTGTTCCTCCTGGCTGTTTTCCCCTTCGGCATAAACATTTCTAGATCTATTAACCATGGGTGAGTAAAAACTCAAAACCCAATCCAAACTGGCCTAAGCAAAAAGGGGCTTCATCAGCTTATATAATAGAAAAAGCCAAGGCTTGTCCTAGCTGCTGGCACAGCTTGATCTGGGGCCAAATTAATGACACCAGGAAAGACCAAACTCAGCATTATTGTCCACCATATTTGTTCCGATCTCCCGTGGAATATGGCTGAAGCAGCCTCAGACTTACATCTTCTCATGAATAAAGTCCAGCAGGAAAGTTCATTTCTTTCCCAGAAGTTTCAGCAAAGATTCTCTTCCATCTCAGCGGCTCTGAAGAGGCCATGTGCCCAGTCTTCCAGCTCTTACTGTGGTCAAAGGCACTGGATGCTTTGATTAGCCAAGCTTTAGTCTACCTCCGGGTTGAGAGGGCAGAGACGCGGTCTCTAAGAGGGAGATTGCAGGGGAGGAGTCTGGGATAAAGAGAGGCTAGATAAGGAAAAGGCAATAGATGTCCATTACAAACTGTTGCTCACATTTCAGTGGTAAACTACTTCATCAAAGCAGCCTACCAAACATCAAAATAAAACACACCGGTTAGCCTTGAAAGTTCCCACAGGTTGGGCGGAGACAGATTGGCGCTGGGCAATAATGCCACAATTATGCCCACCCATACACCGAAACAATGCCCCAGTAGAATAGTAACTCTTTACTCCTCACCTGCCATCTCCTCTGTGTAGCTTTTCCTATTTCACGCCCTTCATAGAGCTCCTATTGGCACTTCTACTATATTGCAATTATTGGTGTTGCAGGCTATGTTCTTCCTGACTGTGAGTTCCTTGAAGATGTGGATTATTTTATGAATCTCTATATTGCTCACACCTTGAAAATGCTGGACAAAGAGGCATATAATGATTGCCATGTGAATGAATTGCCCTGAGACCATCGAAGAGGATACTCCATAGCAGCTCTTTGAGCATGGGATCAACCTGCATCTTTCTCAAGCTGCATGGATTTTGGTATCCACACCCATAAAATCAACAGAAAAAAAAATGCTTTCAGATTCCCTGGCATCCTGGGCATAGGTGGGTAACACGGCAAAGCTGAGCAGGAGAAATGGGAAGAAGACAGGGTCTATCAGACAGATGGGCTTGAAATTGTAGACCATGATTACAGATTAGAAAGCTGAGCCCAAAATGTCACAAACGTTAGAATTAGCAGTCCATAGCAACTGAGTTTAGGACTGACTCTCTTTACTCTGCTTCTTTTTAAACTGCCAGAGGTGCTGGGAAAGGGAAGAAGGTTAGGGATGAATCTGGAGAAAAACGAGCCTTGCCTATGGCCAATACGAGATCTGATTTCCTACCCTCAGTTAAAGTGGGAAGAAAAGGCTCAACAATAGGTATTTACCCATCCTCCTATGTGGAAGGACACAAACACGGTTCCCCATCACCAGGTTCACGTGCTATTGGCAAGAACTGCAAGAATTACTTACCTTGTCTCACATATTATTTAAGACGGAGGCAATACTTAATGCCTCTACAAAATGGCTTAAGCTCCTAAGATAAAAGAAGCTATAGAAATGAAGAAACATTTAAAACTGTTCAAAGCATGATGTAGGCTAAAAAAATGAAAAAAAAAACCTGTTATGTTGATGAATCCTTCAATGCACAATTTTATGCCAACACAAGTTTATGCAGAAGATGCAGATGACAGAAATGTTTTTCCTTCGCCTCAAACAGGGAGTCAAGTTGGAGAAGCAAGCATGAAAACAGAAACGAACCTTAAGCCAAAGCACAGGCCCTTAGCAATATTACTATATGCCCACCAGTCACCTGCCTGTGGAAATGAAATCATAACCATTCCCCTTTGCTCCCCTTCCTCTGCCACCCATCACAGGCAGTGAGTACTGTCACAGGGGTATGAAATAGCAAATAATGATGCTGATACTTTTCTTACTGCCTCCTAAAGACAGTCACTATTTATGGAACAACAGTTTGTAAGCTCAAAGTAATGATGGACAAATTGATTAAGAGATGCTTAATCTAAGGATTAGCATTTAGCAAATGCTGCTTAACATAGCCAACAAGGATTTAAAAGAGGAAACAGCTGCGTTGTTCAGGAATTTGTTTGTAATAAAAGAGTAATGTTTTTGCCAGTAAAATTTGGCCTTAGCAAATTCTTTAGCATCATCTCTTTCTTGTTGGAAGTCCCAAGCTGGAAACTTCCTGGGATCAATATTCTAAAGACATGGTTCCTGGGTCTGAGGGGGAGGCAACAGCACCAGAGACATCAGAGAGCTCTGGGCTCCATCCCTTCCTAACAAAGAAGCTGTCTGAATTCTCTTAGCCTTGGACATCCTATCCACAAAATAGGGCTGATAAGCGATACCTTACAGGGGTTGTTGTGAACAATAAATAAGCAATCATGCATAAAGTTTCTAGCACTCTACGTCGGAGCTAAGAGGTTTTCAATCAATGTTTGTTCCTTGCCCTCCTTCCCTCGTCTTCTAGGACTTCCAGTATACTGTTTTAAAGCTACATTTTTGGCAAAAAGTGCAAAACTCCGTCTCAAAAAAAAGTTACTTTTGTTAGCCACTAAACTGTTTAAGGTAAGTAAATGAAGCATTGACATTTTTTCAGAAAATGAATTTTTTTTCTTTCGTTGTGTTTCACATCATATAAGCATCTTTACCAAAAAGCCTGAGAATGATGATGAGAAAAACAAAAAGCAGTGTGAGTATTTGTGTGGATTCTTTCTGTAAATTAAAGTCGTTCTTCTAGTAAGTTGATGAGGGGACAAGAAGGAAGATGGAGGAGACAAAAATTCAAAAATTTAGGGATGTCTATTATGTGATAGGAACTTAGTAGGCATGTTATGTAACATTACCTTGTTGTTGTTGTTGTTGTTGTTGTTGAGATGGAGTCTCTCCTTCTGTCAGCCAGGCTGGAGTGCAGTGATGCAATCTCGGCTCACTGTGACCTCCGCCTCCCAGGTTCAAGCGATTCTCCCACCTCAGCCTCCCAAATAGCTGGAATTACAGGCACCCGCCACCACGCCCAGCTAATTTTTGTATTTTTAGTAGAGATGAGGTTTCACCATGTTAGCCAGGCTGGTCTCGAACTCCTGACCTCAGGTGATCAGTGCTGGGATTACTGGCATGAGCCACCGTGCCCTGCCGACATTACCTCCTTAATAAATATGATTGTATCTTGACCCCTTTGTGACATCAAACCTCAGCTCTGCACCTTGATAGTCGTGTGACTTTGGGCAAGTTATTTGACCTCTCTGTGCCTTAGTCTCAACATTTGTAAAATAAGGAAAATAATAGTGCATACCTCATAGGATTGTTAGAATTAGATGAGTTAAAACATGTGAAACCCTTAGAACAGAGCCTGGCACATAGTAAATATTGAATAAACATAGTTGTTAACAATCATAAGGATAATGATAGTGCCAATATTTTAAAGCCTTTAACATCAATGGTGGCACACAGTAGTTGCTTAATAAATGCTGCCTGTTATTACTCGGATAATAAAAGTAAAAGATGATTTCTTTTACAAAAAAGCATTCTCTTTCATTAAGTTGCTTCTTTATAGGAGCTGTCTCTATACTAAGCAGAAATATATGAACATCCACTCTGCTTTTATTTTATAGATTATCAAATCAGAAGATAAATTTCTTGCCTCTTTATACAAAATCTCTTTTGGAGCCTATAGTGAGTTGGATACATGCTCTGAGTATCAGGCCATTAGGCAGAATTTCCAAGGATAGCAGTTCCTTAAGTCTTTCTCTGCCCTTATCCCCACTTACCCCCAAAAAACACCCAGTCAGTGCCTAAGGGCCTCCAGGGAGGTGTCTTCTCCATTTCTCACAGCCCCATCCTCTCTGTCCCTCTCCCACCTCTCCAGCTCTTTACCTGTCACTCAGTGCACACTAAGATTCAGCAAAAGCAAACATGTGGAGCCCCCGACCACCACCATGCCTTCTCTCAGGTTCACCAACTTTGCTTTGGCTTCTCTCTGTACCTGAATTGATCTGTCCTAGACCACAGGAGGCATTCAGTGCAGGTTTACTGACTGAAGGACACTGAACTGCAAAAGAATCTGCATACCAAAGAAACTGTGTGCCATTCAGACCTGGGCTCACCGCAAATATTTACTCTTTAATCATTTCTGCGTGTGCCTTCAGCTAGAGGAAAATAATGTATGTGTCTTAAACAATTTTCAATATATGACAGCAGAAATAGTTCCAGATCACCATATAAACAGATACAAAAGCAGCAAACCTCATGACATTGATTCGGAAGGCATAGAATTGTCTAGATACTTAGAATAATATTGAACATGGAGACTTGATTGAAAATGGACTTTTTCAAACTATTTAATTTAATTAATTAATTTATTTATTTTTGAGACGGAGTCTTGCTTTGTTGCCCAGGCTAGAGTGCAGTGATGCAATCTTGGCTCATTGCGACCGCCATCTCCTGGATTCAAGTGATTCTCTTGCCACAGCCTCCTGAGTAGCTGGGATTACAGGCATGCACCACTATACCTGGCTAAGTTTTGTATTTTTAGTAGAGCCAGGGTTTCGCCATGTTGGCCAGACTGGTCTCGAACTCCTGACCTCAGGTGATCTGCCTAGCTCAGCCTCCCAAAGTGCTGGGATTACAGGCGTGAGCCAATGTGCCCGGCCTTTCAAACTATTTTATAAGTAACTCATCTACCCACCAAAGTGCCCACAATCCCAGGTGCCGTGACAAACGCAAAATATGTGATAGATCTGCTCTTTGCCCTCAAGGAACTTAAATACAGCTGTGGAAGGAAAAGATGCATGGGAAGGCTCAGAATATTTTAATGCTAAACTGGTGGTACTGAGAAAGCATCTCTTTAATTCTGAGAAAATGATTAGTTGGAGCTAAAATGAAAAAAGAATACAATAAAAAGTTGGGGTTCTCAAAGTACAAAAATACTGTAAAATTCACTTTAACTAGATTAATAACTTTCCCCCAAAATTTATAATTTTATACATTTTTCATGCAGGCTGTAGAATACTTAAGCTATGCTATACTATACCCTATATTCTTATGAATACTATTAAAAAATGCATATTCACATGAACTACAAAGCTGTAACTCAACATTTCAACACCTATGACTTTCAAAAAATTCTAGAATTTTAGACCTGATTCTAATCATTTCCAAACTCAAACAGAGTCAAATTATTCTATTTCCTTTTCCAGAAAGTTAAGAATACCCAATACATTAAAAACATGAGGAATTTTTAGTTCTCTGGGTTATCTACCTAGTCTGTGGATTATTTGGCTTCTTTCCTATTTTTTTTTTTTTTTCCTTTGAGACAAGGTCTCACTCTGATGCCCAGACTGGAGTGCAGTGGCATGAACTTGGCTCACCGCAACCTGCACCTCCTGGGTTCAAGCGATTCTCCTGCCTCAGCCTCCCGAGTAGCTGGGATTACAGGCTTACACCACGACGCCCGGCTAATTTTTGTATTTTTAGTAGAGATGGGGTTTCACCGTGTTGGCCAGGATGGTCTCAAACTCCTGACCTCAAATGATCCACCCATCTCGGCCTCCCAAAGTGCTGGGATTACAGGCGTGAGTCATTGCGCCCGGCTCTTCGTTCCTCTTTATAGAGAGCTTGCCTCACTTCTGCCCTTTATTTGTAAAGCACTTAGAAGAGTTCTTGGCATGTAGTAAGTACTCAGTACCTATTACTACCATCACTACTGCTGCTATGACTATGAATATGACTACTACTACTACTGTGGCATCTGCTACTGCTCTTACTATTTCTACTCTTACAACAATTACTATTACTGCTGCTGCTACTATTCTACCTTTGTTCACTAGCACTTCCTTTACCAGAGGATTGGCAACATAAATAAAAGAACATGAGGCTTACCCTAAACCTAAGGGTTCTTAACTTGGCATCCAAAGACCCTTGAATATGTGAACTTGAATGGGGAAAGTTTACATCTTCAGTTTTACTGTCCTTTAATGTAATCACTGTGACATTAACACTATCTATGACTTTGTCACTCTTAGAAATCACAGATATATTCATCTCACTTTATAGTTGTTACAGAAATAGCATTTATGTTCATCAATACTTCTCACCACTAGATCTTCTTATTTAATGCATTAATAATGAAGGATATATATTACTATATCACATTTTTGAGATTTTATCTCAAAATCTTTTGATAGCTGTATATACAATATACAACTGGTTCCCTTGATAGTCTTATGTATTTCATTTTATTCATTTAAAAACATTATGTTGAGAAGGGTTCAGCGGGCTTCATTAGATAGCCGAAGGGGTTCTAGCACAAAAAAGGTTAGGAACCCCTGACCTAACCATTCACTCACAAAGCTTTGATTCATGCTCTCCCTCTGCTCCAAATGCCCTACCCTCCTTTTCCCATTGATTCCCCCTTCACAACTTGTACAATTTTGCCTTCTTTGTGAAATATTTCTCTCCCTCTCCATCATTCTAAAGAAATTGTTGATTACACTTACTTCCTGAGTTTGTAGCTCTCTTTTACTAGTTATATGATCTTGGACAAGTTTTTTAACTTTCTCAAACTCATTTTCCTCAATTGTAATAGTAGTAGATATAATACTTAGAGTGGTTGTGAGGATGAAGCAAGATTATACACATCAAATGATTACTAGGACATCTAGAGTAGCAAATTCTCAAACTGTTTTAGTTTCAGAACCCTTTTATTCTCTTAAAAATTTGTAAGAACTTCAAAGAGCTTTTACATGGGTTGTAGCTATAGATATTTATAACGTTCACTTTTTAATATTTCTTTACTAATTTATTTTAAAAATAACAATAAAAAATATTGTTATGTTATACAAAATTATGTATTAACATAAACAGCATATTTTCATGAAAAAACTTTATTTTTTAAAAAAGCAAGAAGACTGACATTGTTTTCCATATTTGTACATCTCCTTAGTGTCTGGCTTTAATATCTATTGCAGTATGTTGTTTTTATTTAAGAATCAAAAGAAAATTGAGCCTCACATAGACATGTAGATGAAAAAGAGAGGAGTATTTTAATAGCCTTTTCAGATAACTGTGGATATTTTTCTTGAATAGTCTATCAACCTGACAAGTAGTATCTGGTTAGTTAGGTAAGTTGAGATGTGGAATCTGAAACAATATCAATCAACTTTTTATATTCTGTTGTATTAAAACACAGTGGCTATTTCGCACTTTGAGTGGGTCTTTTATTCACACACAATTTTATACCATCATGCACTGGTCATTTGGAATAGTGTTGGTTCACTGGGTTATGCAGATCTACAAAACATTGACATGTTACATTATGCACCATGGAAAAAAATTGCTTCCTTAATAGCACCACATCTCATCAGAAAAGTCTTTAGATTTGGGGAAGCTGACAGTTTCACAGTGACGAATAAAAGTCCTCCAGAATTCTAATTTTCATATGAAAGTTCAAATTTTATCATTGGTAACAAATACTGTCAGTCATTTTTCCTCAAAGTGACAGGCCCCCTTCACTCATTTTTGAGAAAACATCAGCCAAAAATATCCATGTCTAAATGTAGTTTGTCTGTCAGTTGTTCTTTTCAAGTGAAAATGTGTTCCATGAAAAAAAGTGGCTACTCACTCATGCAAGTGTTTTTCCTCAAGACAAGCCTCATGTTTTGGTGTGTATCAGAGTGCTTTATGCGTATTTCCATGGTGTCATATAGAATATTGAATGGGTGTGGACTCAAGGGTCTATATTTATTAAAATTAATAATTTTTACTGCTTCATCAAAGCATTCTTAAGTGAAATGGCTTTTCCCTCCTGTGTGTGCACGGCAGTGATAAATACAACAATGCATTAGTGGCAGATTCTGCTGCCATGCTTCAATTCATGTTAAGGCAACAACAGTTTTGCTCACCATTGCTTTTACACTATAGGAGCAAATGCTAACACAGTAAAAATGCAAATAGCATCTTAGTATTATTGTGAAAATTGTTTTGACACTGTGGACTTACCGAAAAAGTCTTGGGGAACCCAGGGGACACATGAACTTCAATTTGAGAACAGCTTGTCTACAGCGTAGTATGTGCTTAATCAATGATGGACTGATTGCATATAAAACAGGGGTTCCATGAGATTATAATGCAGCTGAAAAATTCCTATCACCTAGTGACGTCGTAGCTGTCATCTGTCATCGTGTCATATCACAATACTTTACATTTTCTTTCTTTGTTAAGATATGTTTAAATATACAAACACCTACCACTGTGTTACAGCTGCGTACAGGATTCAGTACAGTAACATGCTATACAGGTTTGTAGTCTAGGAGCAATAGGCTATACCATGTAGCCAAGGTGTGTAGTCGGCTACACCATCTAGGTTTGTGTAAGTACACACTATGATGCTCACACAAAATTGCCTAACGATGTATTTCTTAGAACATATTCCCATTGTTATGCAACACGTGACTGCAATTAGCTATGAGGACTATGCTTTCCTAATAAAAATATGAATTATAATACCAAACGTGATCTACATATAAATAGATAATAGGAAATGGAGACCATCCCCCCTCAAATCATTTTTGCTCTTTTTTCATTTTACTTCATTTTATAGTTAGATGTATACACAGTATCCAAACATTAAGGCCCAGGAGTCAGGCCTAACTCAGAATCCCATTACTATCACACTTACCTAAGCCAGTATCCCAATACCAGCACAGTGTTTTCTACAGAGCAAGTGCTTAGTAAATACTTATTAAATAAATGAATGAATGAACAACTAAGCAAATTCAAATCATTCTATTCTGGGCTGATTGGCGACTCTGGTGAAAGGACAGAGACTGAAGTGGAAGATGGTTAGTTTCTTTCTTTATGTTTGTTTGCTTTTAAGGCAGACATTTTACCTGTCGCACTCTTGTTTAGAAAATTACATTTGTTTAATAACCAACCAAGGTTACTTTTTCAGGGAAATAACATTGACTTTTTTTCTTACTAAAAAGATAACATATGATTATGGTAGCAAGTGCAGACAAAAAAAGAAAATAAAGTACTGGTCATTCCACCATCTGGAGATAATCTTTATTGCCAGGGTGTAGTCGCTCACACCTATAATCCCAGCACTTTGGGAGGCCGAGGCAGGTGGATCACTTGACCCCAGGAGTTCCAGACCAGCCTGGATAACATGGGGAAACCCCGTCTCTACAAAGGCGCGCCTGTAGTCCCAGCTACTCGGGAGGCTGAGGCAGGAGAATCACTTGAACCTGGGAGGCGGAGGTTGCAGTGAGCCAAGATTGCACCACTGCACTCTAACCTGGGTGACAAAGTAAGACTCTGTTTCAAAAAGAAAAAAGAGAGATAATATTTATTGAAATTTTATTATCTTTTTTTCTAGGCATATAGGTGAATTTTTTTTCCCTCCTGTTTTGTTGCCTCCTGTTTTCATCTCATATCATATAATGAATAATGTCCTTCTAAATTATTATGTCTTTCTCTATTATTTCTTTTCTTTTTTTTTCTTTTTTTCTTTCTCTCTCTTTTTTTGAGACAGAATCTTGCTCTGTCACCCAGTCTGGAGTCCAGTGGTAGGATGTTGGTTCACTGCACCCTCCGCCTCCTGGGTTCAAGCAATTTTTCAGCCCCAGTTTCCCGAGTAGCTGGGACTACAGGTGCATGCCGCCACGCTCAGCTAATTTTTTGTATTTTGATAGAGATGGGGTTTCACCACGTTTCCCAGGCTGGTCTCGAACTCTTGAGCTCAGGCAATTGCCCACTTCGGCCTCCCAAAGTGCTAGGATTACAGCCATGAGCCACCGCGCCCAGGCTGTAACATATTTCTTAATATGTATATATTATTTGAATGTACACAGAAATAAAGTGAGTTTTTAAATAAATATTATTTTTTATCCACATTATTCCTGTCCCATCTCATCATCAGCCAGAAAAACTATGAATCGGAAATAATACAGAAGGAAACAGTAAGTAAATTTAAAGGATCTACCAAAGCATTTTTACCTTTCCTTCACTGTCATAAGCACCATGGCAATGAGTAACATGCATGGCAGAAACAGTCCTGAAAACAAGAAAGACATAGAAACTTAGAATGCAGCCGGGAGTGGTGACTCACGCCTGTAATCCCAGCACTTTGGGAAGCTGAGGCAGGGGGATCATTTGAGGTCAGGAGTTTGAGACCAGCCTAGCCAAGATGGTGAAACCCCATCTCCACTAAAAATACAAAAACTAGCCGGGGATAGTGGCAGGTGCCTGTAATCCCAGCTACTCTAGAGGCTGAGGCAGGAGAATCCCTTGAACCCGGGAGGCAGAGGTTGCATTGAGCTGAGATGGCACCACTGCACTCCAGCCTGGACGACACAGCAAGACTCCATCTCAAAAAAAAAAAGAAAAAAAAAGAAATCTAGAATGCCCACAAATAAGATATTTTAAGATGTATCTAGAAAGAAATAAACCTAGATCATGTAGCCAGGGAGAAAGAATTTCCCTCTTGGAAAGTTGCACAGGAAAAGTGCTCAAGGACGGGATGTATGTAAATAGTTCAGATGGTCCATTGAAAGTCAACTCAGAAGTTGCAGGAAATGAATGCGCAGAGACATAAAGCAAAAAATAAATAAGGGTTGAAGAATAAAGAACTCTGCTACCGCCTAGCTAAAAGGGACTTTTAGGTAGAGGTTAAGGGCACTTCATTCTAAATTCCCTGCTTCAGTTCTTTGAAAGTCATGTATCTATTTTGAACTTTCTTCTTAACTTCAAAGAGAGTATAGTCTGTTGAATATAAAGGAAACATCCAATTGAGGAGAACACTAGCAAAGAGAGAGAAGAAGTCAACAGGTAACAGAGCGAAATTACAAATACGAGGGAGATGAAGTGGAACTGGATGGTCCCGAAGAAAAATCTATGTAGTCTCTCACTCTCCCCTGCCTCTCAGAATATCTCCTATAACCTAATGTATGTACTAAATCAGGAGTCTGGGAACAGCAAGTAATTTCTGAATTTTAGTAAGGTTGAAAAGGTCATTTTTACTCAACATGGTTCAGTGGCTTAACTAAGATTCAGAGAGTTCCAAGTTCTAGTCTCAGTTCTTTCAATAAAGTATTGAAAAAAACCTAAGCCCCTCAGACCAGCATTCTACATCCTTAATTTACACTTAATTTATACTCCTCAACTTCGCTATTCCTTCAATATCATTCATCCAGTGAAATATGTCCACTCCATCCAAGCCAATCTCACTACAAATCGTTGAATATATCTTGCTAAAAAAGCCTTCCTCCAAGTACTTACTTATGTAATTCCTTCTTTCTCCCATTTGTTCCTTCAATCAGATCAAAATGCACCTGCCACCCTGCAATGTTCCTTAAATAATCCCCCTCTGTTTTGATCATCCATTTATTCCACTCATTTTAAAGAACACTGAAAGTGTGGACAAAAAAAGAATTAGAAAAGCTTATTCATACTATCAATGGCATATTGCTTTCAAACTGTTTAATCTGGGCCTCTTTTTTTCCTTGATTGGATTGCAAATTTCCTGGGGGGAGGTATTATGGCATATAATTTTTTTTTCAAGACAATGGAAAATAGAAAAAAGAAAGAAGGAAGGAAGGGAAAAGAAAGAAAAAAGGAAAATGGAGAAGGGACAAGAAAAGAAAGTAGAGAAACAAAAGATAAATCTGAGAAGTTCTATTTTCTGACATATAAAATGAAAATAATGACATGGAGCTGCTTTGTGAAAGTCGTATTGACATAAGTAGATGTAATTGTAATGATCAATTTAAGATTGAAATCAAACTCCCCCATCCCCCGTAGCCTGCTTACTTTTTCTTTTATACACTTATCACCTTTTAACACACTATATCATTCACTTACTTATTATTTATATTTTATTATTATCTCTGTACCCCTTCCAACTTGAAGCAAGCTCTATGGTGGCAGGGATCTTCATCTGTTTTCCTCACTGACGTTTTCCTCCAGCCTCTGGTAAACTCTCACTGAATGAAGAAAGCTCTCTGAAAACATCATATATAAGCTCTGGAATTTACACAAATGCCCACAACAGAGTCACAATGATCAATGGAAAAATACTCCCTCATTAATGCCACATACTAGCATTATCAACCATCTAAAAGATGAATGATTTAGACCCCAACCAGATTAAACTCCATGAAAAGCATATGTCACAGAGAATCAAGCAGAACTTTACAGAGAATGTGGTAAGTGTAGACTTCAACACAGGCCCCCTAAGGGGGTAGGTGTTAACCAAATGAAATGGTGATAAGGGTAACAGGAGGCCAGTCTGACTTAGGGACCTTAAATGCTCCCTCCTCACTCACAGTGAAAGCCACGAAGTGCCTACAAAAGGGCCTGGCTGTCTCCAGAAATCTCTCCAGGCAAGTCTCATATTTCCCCTCCAGAATCTCTCACTCCAGCTGGTTGACTTGATATGGGCTCTCTGCTTCCAACTCAGTTGTCATCCCCTGCCTTGTCTCTTTGGATGAAGCCCTGGATTCAGTAGGCCTATTTGATTCTAAACTAATTGTTTATCGTTCCCCTGGCTCAACTCCACTCCCTTGTTTGTTGAGGGGAGAAGTTTATAAAACTTTTAAAAGATATTTCAGGAAGAAAGAATATGAAAAACACAGCATTGCCTCAACCTCAGTAACTGTTTCAGGTTAGCCAGAGCAGTCAAGTCGGCAGATAGGGATTCAAATACTGGTTCTACCACCTCCTATTTGATTGACCTATGAAAAGTGCATGACTTTCTGACACTAGGTTTCCTAGTCTTCAAAATAGGTGATGGTGTTCAGGACACACCACCCCAAATATGGCACCTTGGTATTTGAGAAAACAGCAGAAGCAGGAGGGTTGCTCTCCCCTTCTCCCACCTTTCTGTGAAACAGGCCATAAAAGAATTATCTGGCTTTCCTTTAAAGTAAGACACAAGGGCTGAATACAGTGGCTCACACATGTAATCCTAGCACTTTGGGAGGCCAAGGCGGGCAGATTACTTGAGGTCAGAAGTTCTCGGCCAGCCTAGTCAACATGGAGAAACCCCAACTCTACTAAAAACACAAAAATTAGCAGGGCATGGTGGTGTGCACCTGTAACCCCAGCTACTTAGGAAGCTGAGGCAGGAGAATAGCTTGAACCCGGGAGGTGGAGGCTGCAGTGAGCCAAGATAGTGCCACTGCACTCCAGCCTGGGAGACAGAGTGAGACTCCGTTTAAAAAAAAAAAAAAAAAAAAAAAGTAGGACACAAGGACCTCACTCCAAAGGGATCCTCGCTATACCCAGAGGAAAGGAATGCTGTTATCCCTGAAGATATGGAGACACAGAGAAGAATCTGAACAAATGAGCCTTGCTAAGTTCCCCCAGTTTATTACAATTATATCATAGTCTTTGTCCTCCAATCATACTGCGTGGCTGTCCACAAAAATACAGTTCTCACAGTTTCTTTTGCTCTTCATTTCTGAAGGCAGCCATGTCACATAAAACTTATACGGGCATGCCTTGGAGATAGTGTGGGTTTGGTTCCAGATCCCTGCAACAAAGCAAGTGTCACAATAAAGAGAGTCACAAGAATTTTTTGGTTTCCTGGTGTGTATAAAAGTTATGTTTACACTATACTGTAATCTATTAAGTATGCTATAACATTATGTCTTAAAAAATGTACAACATACCTTCATTTGAAAACACTTTATTGCTAAAAAAGGCTAATGATCACATAAGCCTTCAGCAAGTCATCATCTTTCTTCTGTGGAGGGTCTTGTCTTGATGTTGATGGCTGCTGACTGATCAGGGTGGTGGTTGCTGAAGGCTGAGGTGGTTGTGGCAATTTCTTAAAATAAGACAGCGATGAAGTTTGCCTCATCATTTAATTCTTCTTTCATGAAAGATTTCTCTGTAGCATGTGATACTGTTGATAGCATTTTACCTGCAGTAGAACTTCTTTTAAAATTGGAGTTAATCCTCTCAAGACCTGTTGCTGCTCTATCAACTAAGTTTATGGAATATTCTAAATCCTTTGTTGCCCTTTCAACAATTTCCATAGCGTTTTCACAAGAAATAGACTCTGTTCCATCTCAGAAACCACTTTCTTTACTCATCCATAAGAAGCAACTCCTAGTTCTTTCAAGTTTTATCATGAGATTGCAGCAATTCAGTCACACCTTCAGGCTCCACTTCTAATTCTACTTCTCCTGCTATTTCTACCACATCTTCAGTTCCTTCCTCCACTGAAGTCTTGAACCCATCTAAGTCATCCATGAAGGTTAGAATCAACTTCTTCCAAACTAGTTTTAATGTTGATATTTTGACCTCCTTTCATGAATCACAGACGTTCTCATGGCATCTAGAATGGTGAATTCTTTCCTGAAGGTTTTCAGTTTACTTTGCCCAGATCCATCACATGATTCACTATCCATGGTCGCTATAACCTTATGAAATGTGTTTCTGAAATCATAAGACTTGAAGGTTGGAAATCACTACACGATTCATAGGCTGCAGAATGGATGTTGTGTTAGCAGGCATGAACACATTTATCTCCTAGTACATCTCCATTAGAGCTCTTTGGTGACCAAGTGCATTGTCAATGAGCAGTAATCTTTTGAAAGGAATCTTTGTTTCTGAGCAGTAGGTCTCAACAGGGGGCTTAAAACATTCAGTAAACCACGCCATAAACTGATGTGCTGTTATCCAGGCTTTATTGTTCCATTTCTAAGAGCACAGGCAGAGTAGATTTAGCATAATTCTTAAGGGCCCTAGGATCTTTGGAATGGTAAATGAGCATTGGCTTCAACTTAAGGTCACCAGCTACATTAGCCCCTAACAAGAGAGTCAGCCTGTCCTTGAAATTGATGATTTACAGCGAATGAAAGAGTTCACACTGCTTGTTTGTTGTTTTATTTTTTATTACTTTGCTTTTAATCAATTATTCACTTTCATTTATTTTGATGGAGTTTGACTTTAATCATCAGTTGTTTTAATACTTAATAATTTTTACTTAGTGAATTTTACCAACTGCTTTATATTCTGTTTACTCTGGCAAAGCCACCATCACCCTAGATCAACTGATCACATGAAATAGTTGTTGAATGAACTAATTTCAATATTGTTGTGTCTCAGGGAATAGGGAGACCCAAGGAGACAGAGAGATGGGAAAATAGCTGGTTAGTGGAGCAGTCAGAACATACAATATTTCTTGAATAACTTCACTGTCTTATATGGGTGTGTTCATGGAGACCAAAATAATTAACGATAGTAACATCAAAGACTACAGATCACAGATCACCATAATAGATATAACCATGATGAAAATGTTTGAAATATTGTGAGAATTACCAAAATGTGATATAGAGACATGAAGTGAACACATGCTATTGGAGAAAAAAAAAATAGGGTTGCCACAAACCGATTATTTTAAAATGCAATATCTGTGAAGTACAATATAATAAAGTATGCCTGTATTAAATAAGTCTGTATGTTTGCCTTTTTTCTTGTTAATCTGTCTTTTACTGTAGGGGTCTCAACCATGAACCTAGCAATGGGGGAGGAAAGAAATCTTTTCTCCATACTCAGGCAAACTTTCTTCTCCGGGTTACTATGCACACAGGCCCCTTTCTCCCATCTCTAGAGCTAGACTAATTTAACTTGAACTTAAAAACCTTGACTCTGTGTCCTACATAACATATAGTCCCAAAAAGCTTACAATATTCATAAAATATGTTTATAAGTCCCAAAGAAAATGTTATGGCAAGGTGCAGTGGCTCATACCTGTAATCCCAGGACTTTAGGAGGCCAAGGTGAGAGGATCATTTGAGATCAGGAGTTCAAAACAGCCTGGGTGACATAGCAAGACTCCGCCACTGATAGAAAGAGAAAGAAAGAAAGAAAGAAAGAAAGAAAGAAAGAAAGAAAGAAAGAAAGAAAGAAAGAAAGAAAGAAAGAAAGAGAAAGAAAGAGAGAGAAAAAAGAAAGAAAGAAAAAGAGAAAGAAAGAAAGAAAGAAAGAAAGAAAGAAAGAAAGAAAGAAAGAAAGAAAGAAAGAAAGAAAGAAGGAAGGAAGAAAGAAAGAGAAAGAAAGAATATTTCTATTACACCTGGAAATACCTGGGCATTGCAGTCAGGTCTGAATTAGCACAGCTACTTTCTAAGATATGATCTTCATTATGATACTTTTCCTCATCTATAAAACAAGTATATAATTAATATTCACAAACTTCTTGTAAGGATCAAAACCGATAATATGCATAGAGTGCTTGGCACAGCTCGGTTTATTTTGGAGGCTTAAAGACTTATCACTATTATTATTAATATTAATACTAGGGGAGGGCGTGATGGGCTTGCGTTTGTAATCCCAGTGCTTTGGGAGGCCGAGGCAGGAGGATCACCTGAGGTCGGGGTTCAAGACCAGCCTCACCAACATGGAGAAATCCCATCTCTACTAAAAATACAAAATTAGCCAGGCATGGTGGCACATGCCTGTAATCCCAGCTACTTGGGAGGTTGAGGCAGGAGAATCTCTTGAACCTGGGAGGTGGAGGTTGCGGTGAGCCAAGATCGCGCCATTGTACTCCAGCCTGGGCAACAAGAGCAAAACTCCGTCTCAAAAAAAAAAAAAACAAACAAACAAAAAAACAAAGCAAACAAACAAACAAACAAAATATATATACTAGATGTGGCCTAATATATTTTCTAATGAGACTAGTGCTGGGATAAAAGAGACTTGGGATACTTTCCTCGAAAGCTAGGTCTGAGTCTTTCTTTCCCTGAGAATACAGTACATGGGAGGTGCTCAATTTTTATAGAGTAAGTCAATGAATGAATGAACAACGTAATAGAAAGAACACTGCAAAGGAATTCAAGAGTCCTAGCTACTTGACTTACCTCAACCACTAATTAAATAATTGAGAACTTGTGGATTTTAGATCCCCACTATTGTCCCTTTTGTCTTTCACACTGCTTGATTCTGATGTGATTTGAAAAGGTCCAAAATAAACATGAGAAAAGAAAATAAAACTCTTATTCTGTCCCTGAAACCTGCTCCTATGGACTGAATTTTGTCTCCTCAATATCCATATGTTGCAGCCCCAACCTCCAATGTGGCTATATTGGGAAATTGGGCTCTTATGGAAATTATTAAGGTTAAATTAGGTCATAAGGGTATGTCTCTGATCCAATAAAATTAGTGACTCACAATTGCAAAAATATGGAACCAGCCCAAATGCCCATTTATCAAGGAGTGGATAAAGAAAATTATACACACACACACACACACACACACACACACCATGGAATATTACTCACTCATAAAAAGAAACAAAATAATGGCATTTGCAGCAACATGGATGGAATTGGAGACTATCATTCTAAGTGAAGTGACTCAGGAATAGAAAACCAAACATCGTATGCTCGTACACATAAGTGGGAGCTAAGCTATGAGGATGCAAAGGCATAAGAATGATACAATGGGCCGGGCGCGGTGGCTCACGCCTGTAATCCCAGCACTTTGGGAGGCCGGAGGCAGGTGGATCACAAGGTCAGGAGATCGAGACCATCCTGGCTAACACGGGTGAAACCCCTCACTCTACTAAAAATACAAAATTAGCCAGGATGGTGGTGCTTCGTGGTCCCAGCTACCGAGGCTGAGGCAGGAGAACATGAACCCAGGAGGCGGAGCTTGCAGTGAGCCGAGATCACCACTGCACCCAGCCTGGGCCGTAGCCGCAGACTCTGTCTCAAAAAAAAAAAAAAAAAAAAAAAAAAAAAAGAATGATACAATGGACTTCGGGGACTTGGGGGAAAAGGTGGGAGGGGTGAGGGATGAAAGACTACACATTGGAACAGTGTACACTGTTAGGTACACACTGGGTACAGTGTACACGTCCTCTTAAAAAAAGAAGAAGAAGAAGAGACACTATAAGCACCTATAGCCTCAACTACTCAGGAGCGTGAGGCAGGAAGGATCCCTTGAGCCCAGCAGTTCAAGGCGGCAGTGACCTATGATCATGCCACTTCACTCCAGCCTGGGAGACAAAGCTAGACCCCATCTCTGAGAAAAAATAAAAGGGAGAGAGAGAGAGAGACCGAATAGGTTACACTCCCTCCACCATGCGAGGACACAATGAAGAGGTGGCCAACTGCAAGCCAGGAAACGAGCCCCTAGCCAGACACCAAATCTGCTGGTACCTTGATCTTGGATTTCCCAGGCTCCACAACTGTAAGAAAATAAATTCCTGTTGTTTAAGCTGCCCAATCTATGATGTTTTGTTATGGTGACCCAAGCTAAGACATTAGAAATATCTAACTCTATATTCAGAGTTCTCTAAGAATATCATTTTTAATCTCCACATTGCCCCTCATTCCAAACCCCTGTAAGTTTTATATCCAGCTGTTCCTCACATGAAATTACTGCCTCACAGCAACAGATAGGAAATTCTGATCAACTACTCATTGAGTTGAATTTACAAACACTTAGGTACTACACTTCAGAGCATTAATTATCATTTTTGTAAAGCTGACATTCTTTACTCTTTTGTGTACTTGACATTTATCGAACAAATTCATGTTTGTTAAAGAAGTTTAAAGGAGTATTCAATGCAAAGTCTCTAAGATACTAAAGTAAATTTACTCATCAATTTATCCTAACAAATTGAATTCTGTCATAGCTAAAAGAATGGGGAATTTCCTTTCACTTACCAAAGGAAAAATGAGGCTTTTGACAAATTCTAAGACCAGCTAGAGTAGGGCATAGTTTCCTGGTGAAGATGAAATTTCTGAATAAACAGGTCCCACTTGGGAGATACTTATAGCTTCCAAACCTATGCTGCTCAGTGTGGTAGCTACTAGCCAAATGTGACCATGGAGCACTAGAAATATGGCTAGGACAAATTGAGATGTTCTATAAGTGATGAGATGTTCTATTTCATTAATAATCTTTGTATTTATCATACGTTAAAATAATATTTTGGATATATTGGGATAAATACAACACATTATTAAAATTAATTTTACCCTTTTAAAACCTTTTTATGTGGTTACTAGAAAATTTTAAATTATATATATGGATGGCATTATCTTTCTATTGAACAGTAATGTTCTAATTAATTCCTTGTCACATCTGAAAGTCTGTAGTTAGTTAAAGTGAAGTATAAGGCAAGGATTAAATACAACCAACAAATATGTTTTATTTGGCCCACTCAATTAAAACAATTTGTAATTGATTGGCAGCATTTAAACATTGACAAATTTCACATCAAAATGCAGGTTCTCACCTTCCTTTGAAAAGTCAGATCAAGAAACAGACCTACATTTCTGAATGGCAACAGAAGGAGCAATGACTGAAACTGATTAGTAGCTGTCCTCTTTGAGCAAGACATGAGCTTTGCAGTTCATCCTGGCCTATTCCCCTTTTCTGTCAGGTTCTTGTGGAATTTTGATGTTTGGCTGTAGAGAAAGGGGCTTTAAACGTGAGTAAAGTGAAGGGGAAAGTGCATTTTTCGGCCTTGTACGGATATCTGATTGAATTGCAGTTCAACCATGCAAATGGCCCTGTGACTTTGAACAAGGTACTCGATTGATTTCCTCATCAGTAAAATGGGAATAATAATAGCTACATTGGTCCGGGCGCGGTGGCTCAAGCTTGTAATCCCAGCACTTTGGGAGGCCGAGACGGGCAGATCACGAGGTCAGGAGATCGAGACTATCCTGGCTAACACAGTGAACCCCGTCTCTACTAAAAAATACAAAAAAAAAATTAGCCGGGCGCGGTGGCGGGCGCCTGTAGTCCCAGCTACTTGGGAGGCTGAGGCAGGAGAATGGCGTGAACCTGGGAGGCGGAGCTTGTAGTGAGCCGAGATCGCGCCACTGCACTCCAGCCTGGGCGACAGAGTGAGACTCTGTCTCAAAAAAAAAATAATAATAATAATAATAATAGCTACATTGTAGAAATTACTAACAATTAAATAAAGTAAAACATATTTGGGAGTTGCCTCACAGTAGTTGACTTGATATTTTTGGGGGGACTGGGGGTGTTGATGCAGTCAAGTGCAGCAAGATCCTAAGTGGTTTTACAACGCCAAGTATCAACAAAAGTGCCAATGGTATTTCCCTAGAGTGCAAGGCAAAGATCTTGGGAGAAAGGAGATCTTTCAACATTTTTCTCAGGAGCCACACATAGTTAAAATGCTCTTATTAACTGAAGACGAATTTTTATTTCTCAATTATAAATGAAGACTTTGGATGTTTGACATCAGTGCAGTTTATCAACTAACACTGAACCCCAATAAAGCAGGTTTGGGGTGCCATGGTTCGGCTTTGTTTCACATCCCCAGTAGCACACGTAAATTGTGCAAGCCAAACTTTTCATACCTGTAGATACTATGATTTACTATGACCAAAAGACAAGGAGAAAAAACAGAATGAAAAGGATGCAAAAGATTAGAGAGCCAGGCATCTGATAAGGGGTTAATATCCAAAGTATATAAGAAACTCAAACAACTCAACAGTAAGAAAACAAATAATCTAATTTTAAAATGGGCCAAGGATCTGAACAGACATTTCTGTAAAAAAGACATGCAATGACCAAGAGTCATATTAAAAAATGCTCCACGTCACTAATCATCAGAGAAATGCAAAATAAAACCACAATGAGATATCACCACATACCTGTTACAGCAGCTATTATCAAAAAGGCAAAAGACAAGTATTGGAGAGAATGTGGAAAAGAAGGAATTCTTGCACGTTGTTGGTGGAAACAGAAACCAGTACAGCCACTGTGAAAAATAATATGGAGGCTGCTCCAAAAATTAAAAAAAGAATATCATGATTCAGCAATCCCACTACTGGGTATACATCCAAAGAATATGAAATCAGTATGTCAAAGAGATAGCTGCACTCTCATGTTCATTGTGGTATTATTCACAATAGCTAAGAATCAACCTAAGCATCCAGTATGTATATACACACATATACACATGCATAAATACGTGTATATGTGTGTATATATTGCGGTATTATGTGTATATATATGCGGTACATATGCACATGTGTATATGTACCATATATACACATGTTATATATGTGTATATATTGCAGTATTATGTGTATACATGTGGAATATATACACATGTGTATATGTACATATATACATATGTGTATACATACATATATGTGTATAGGTACATATATACATATGTGTGTATAGGTACATATATACATGTGTATGTATATATACACACACATGTGTGTATATATACATATATGTGTATATATATGAACATGTTAATACATATGTGTATATGTGCATGCATGTATATGTGTGTATATATAAACATATGTGCATACATATATGTACATATAAATGTGTATGTATGCATATACGTAACTCTCCAATGATAGTTTCTATATATGTTTATATACACATATATAGAAAGAGAGAGAGGGAGAGGAAGAGAGAGAATGAGAGAGGAGCATATTGGAATGGAATACAATAGTATATACACACACAATGGAATACTAACCACCCTTTAAAAAGAAGAAACTCCTGTCATTTGGAATAACATGGATGAACATGGAGGACATAATGGTAAGTGAAATAAACTAGGCATGGAAAGATGAACACTGCATGATCTCATTTATAAGTGGAGTATAAAAAAGTTGAATTCATAAAAATAGAGAGTAAAATGGTGGTTAGAGGGGCTCGGGGCATCAAGGACTGGGGAGATGTAGGCAAAGGATACAAAATTTCAATTAGATGGGAGAAATAAAGAGATCTATTGTGCAACATGGTGACTATAGTTAATAACAATGTATTATATATTTGAGAATCACTAAAATATTAGACTCTAAATGTCCTCATTACAAAAAGGATAAATATGAAGTAATGCACATTAATTAGTTCAACTTAGACATTTCACTTATACATATTTCAAAACAACGTGTATGCAATAAATATATACAATTTTTGTCAATTTAGAAATAAATTTAAAAAATTAAACTCAAATGAACTATGGACTATAGTTAATTTTTTTAAATGAGAGAGTAAAAACTGATGAAAAAATTTCCTGTTTTACAGAAGCTGAGGCACAAACCAGAATGATTTGTTCTGTAGACTTGCCCCTGTTGGCATAAAATTTGTATCTCATTTGAGGACCATCCTGTTCAATAATAGCCGCTCACTGGACTCAAATGCCTGCCCTTCACAGTTCTTACGTCATGATTCATATACCCTCCCAGCTCTTTTTGACTGCCCGCAAGTACTTGTGACAAATGATTCTTCAGTGTATTGTCTGCTTTACCTTTTCCAAACGTTTCCATGGTTCACAGATAAGTCATCTGGTGTATACTGTACTGTCTCTCCAACAGTAAATCCAGGCATTGAGGGGCTCCTCCCCAAATTCTATTGTATTCTGCAAGTTGGCTACTCAAAGTAAGAATCCTTGTAGAACACACAAATAAATTTCATTTGAATAATTTAGTTAACTATAACAATAAATAAACAGATAAAAACTAGAAGAAAATATAAGTTATTAGTTACCTGTCTCAGATTGGGCAAGACTCTCCAAAGTAATGGTAAAAAATCCAAATAACAGGTCAAAATATTTGATGACACAAACATGTTGTAATTTAATTTTTTAAGGCTTAAATAGGAATCTGGAAAAAATAAGTGAATACACTGGAAAAATATGTTACAAATATGAGAAAGAATAATTATCTTTCACATGTGATGAACCCATAGATATTGATAATGAAAAAAACTAAAGATCTATTAGAAAAATGAATAGACCAGACGCGGTGGCTCACACCTGTAATCCCAACACTTTGGGAGGCCAAGGTGGGCGGATCACGAGGTCAGGAGTTCGAGACCAGCCTGTCCAATATGGGGAAATCCCGTCTCTACTAAAAAAATACAAAAATTAGCTGGGCATGGTGGTGAGCAACTGTAGTCCCAGCTACTGAGGAGGCTGAGACAGGAGAATCACTTGAACCCAGGAGGCAGAGGTTGCAGTGAGCCGAGATTACGTCACTACACTTCAGCCTGGGCGACATAGTGAGACTTCATCCCCCCAAAAAAAGAAAAATGAATAAAGAAAATGAACAATTAATAGAATCAAGACTAAGAAATGGCTAATAAAGTACTAGAAGTACTCTAAACCTTGCCAGTAACCAAATAATTTTGAATTAAGAAATCTTTTTTTTTCACCCATCAGATAGATCAAGTTTTGTCTAAATGTTAATACTCACTTTGGGAGAGGATATGGTAAAATGAACAAACTCACTCACTGCTACATTAGTACCTTTCTGCAAAGCAAAGCCTTTAAAAATTTCCGGGCCGGGCGCGGTGGCTCAAGCCTGTAATCCCAGCACTTTGGGAGGCCGAGACGGGCGGATCACGAGGTCAGGAGATCGAGACCATCCTGGCTAACACGGTGAAACCCCGTCTCTACTAAAAAATACAAAAAATTAGCTGGGCGAGGTGGCGGGCGCCTGTAGTCCCAGCTACTGAGGAGGCTGAGGCAGGAGAATGGCGTGAACCCGGGAGGCGGAGCTTGCAGTGAGCTGAGATGCGGCCACTGCACTCCAGCGTGGGCGACAGAGCGAGACTCCGTCTCAAAAAAAAAAAAAAAAAAAAAAAAAAAATTCCAACATCTTTCAACTTTCCTGTAAAACTGAAATTTTTCAAAATAAAAAATTGAAAGATAAAAAGAAGAAAGAATCCTCATAGCAAAACCAATACATATTTTCTTTTCTTTTTTTTTGAGATGGAGTCTTGCTCTGTCACCAGGCAGGAGTGCAGTGGCATGATCTCAGCTCACTGCAACCTCCGCCTCCAGAGTTCAAGCAATTCTCCTGCCTCAGCCTCCTGAGTAGCTGGGACTACATACAAGCGCGCCACCATACCCGGCAAATTTTTGTATTTTTAGTAGAGACGGGGTTTCACCATGTTGGCCAGGATGGTCTCGATCTCTTGACCTCGTGATCTGCCTGCTTTGGCCTCTCAAAGTGCTGGGATTACAGGCATGAGCCACCATGCCCAGCCCATATTTTCTTAAGAAAATACTTCAATCATATTGTACGGGAGAAAAGATATCTTACAGATTGCTAGTTATGGCTGAGGCACCTGTAACAAATGACAGATTAACAACAGAACAGCATACATATATAAGTTTTACATGATGCAGGAGCCTTCAAAAATGAAGACCCAAAGAAACAAGGAAATCTGTGTGATTTTGTGCTAAGTATGATGAAGAAGTGTATAGCTGTGGAGAAGTATGATTGCACAAAGCAGGTATGACCTAATGGTGATAAACTAGGGGGAACTTAGAAAGGCCTATTTATTCGGATTCTTCTCTGTGTCCTTGTGTCTTCAGAGATAAAGATGCCCCTCTCCTCCAGGTATAGGAGGGGACTTCTCCAATAAGAGTTTTACAACCTACTCCAGAGGAGAAGGGTGGCATAAGGTCAGAGTGACCTTCCTGTTTCTGATGTTTCTTCAAATGCCAGGGTGCCTTATTTGGGGGCAGCATGCTTTGAATCCTGTCTTATATGTCATACATGTGTAATTTTAAAAATTATAAATCTAACCATTCTTTTAAAGGGATCTAATTTTTTCTCTAAAGTGGTAATTCTCAAAGTGTGGTCTTTGGACTGTCGGCAAAAGCATCCCCTGGAAATATGTTAGAAATGCAAATTCTCACCCTCACCCAGCTTTACTGATACAGAAATTCTGGGGCTGTGGCCCAGCAATACGTGTTTTCACAAGCCCTCCAGGTGATTCTGATGCACACTGAGGTCTGAGAACCACTGCTGTAAAGTTACAAAAAATACAATGGATAGGATAATGTATTAAATAACTCTATGAGAATGCAACCAAACAAAACTAGAGAGTGGGAAATTCTATGCAATCAATTCCCCCCCCCCCCGATTTTATTCAACAAATAAATGATGGAGAGAGGAAAAAAAAGAAAGGGAAAGTATTAAAGGTTAAAGGAAACTTAAGAGATATAACAACCAAATCAATGTGTGGGTCTTATTTAATCCTGTTTCAGTTTTTTTAAAAAAGATGTTTTGAGACAATTAGGAAAAATCAAACATGATTTTAAAGAATTATTATTTGTTTTATTGTGTGTGAACATTATAATATGATTAGACTTTTAAACAGCCCTTTTAAAGTCCTTACCAGTTTGAGATTTCAAAACTAGTTTTCTTAAACTAGTTTTTTAAATTTTAAAACTAGTTTTAAAAATAGATGAAGTAAATATGGCAAAATATTAAAAACTATAAAACGTAGGTTATTAAAAATTGGAAGTTGATTTCTTTCTACTTTTCTGTTCTTTTAAAAATTTTCAGAGCAAAAAATAGAAACAAACAAAAACTTCAGATTGTTTAGCCAATAATTTCAATTTTAGAAATTTACCTTAAGAAAATATTCAGTCTCAGAAAATATTTTATTTTATATATTTTAAAGCCTGTAGCACCTGATATTCCCAGGTGGTCTCCCATCCAAGTACTAACCAGGCTTAACTCTGCCTCGCCTCCAAGATCAGATGAGATCAAGATAAAAGATTTACTTACAAAGACCTTTACAGGCCTGATGCGGTGGCTCATGCCTGTAATCCCAGCACTTTGGTAGGCCGAGGAGGGCAGATGACTTGAGGTCAGGAGTTCAAGACCAGCCTGGCCAACATGGTGAAACCCTGTCTCTACTAAATATACAAAAATTAGCCGGGTGTGATGCGCGCCTGTAATTCCAGCTACTCGGGAGGCTGAAGCAGGAGAATTGCTTGAACCCGGGAGGCAGGGGTCTCAGTGAGCTGAGACCGTGCCACTGCACTCCAGCCTGGGCAATAGAGTGAGATTCAGTCGCAAAAAAAAAAGGAAAGAAAGAAAGAAAGACCTTTATGACAGCATTATTTATACTAGCAAATAGTTGTTAGAACGAACCCAAACATCCCAAAACAGTAGAAAGGTATAATAAATTATGAAACTTTCACGTAATAAATAACACAGTATCTTTAGTAACATACTGAAGACATTATTGTTTTTTTAAGTAAGATACAACAAAACACATACAGTATGATTCATGTTTCGTTAAAGTAAAAAACATTTCCAAGAAAAAAGACGAGATGGATTTTCAGGGGCCAATTAAAAAAAAAAATTTTTTTTTTAAAGACTAGAAGGAACTATATTAAAATGTTAAGTGGAGTTGTCTCTAAACATTGGAGTTATAGATCATGTATACCTTCTTCTCTGAAACTTTCCATTTTCCAAATGATCTATAATGTGTATGCACTCTTCAGTAATATAAAAACATTTTTAATAAAAGCAAAAGAGCCAGGTGTAGTGGCTCATTCCTGTAATCCCAGCACTTTGGAAGACTGAGGTGGGAGGATTGCTTGAGCCTAGGAGCTCAAGACCAGCCTGAGCAACATAGTGATATCCCTCATCTCTACAAAAAACTGTAAAAATCAGGGTTGGCTAAGCTGGGTCACTCTGTAACTCCCAGCACCTTGAGCCGAGGAGGGTGTGGATCACCAGGTCAGGAAACCAAGACCAGCCTGACCACATGAAGGAAACTCCCCATCCCTTACTAAAATTAAAAATTTTTAAAAAAATGCTAGCCCATTTCTTTATAAAGAAGAACTTTTTAACATTAGAGCTGTTCACAGTTGCATTTGCCTCAGGAGGCAAACATGTTTCCTTTTCCAGAAGTATTCAAACACACTGAACTACCAGAGGGCAAGGATGTTCTAAAGGTAGTACTAGTGTCAGATGGTGAGTAAAGTAGATGACCTATTACAGTCCCTTACATCATTTAATATTCAACAAATGTTATTGAGTAAACAAGACCAAAATCCCTGCTCTTCTGAATTCACAATCTTGTCAGCACCTGAATAGCTACTACAAACCTACTAGATTACCAAATAGTCGATGCTAATTAAAAATCCAGAAATCCCCCTTCTTTAGAAGTGAGCAATTGATAAAGTCATTCATGTGTTCCTCTACTTCTTAGGAGACTTCCTTATTTATATTTAATCTCCATTATCTGGTATAAAGATCTTTACTAATTGTTGACAAATACATTGTCTTGAATAAACTCCATATTCTCTGGTATTTCTTCAGCCCCTAACCTGGCATTTAGTAGTTAATTATGTTGTTAATAGAAAAGTGAGTAAGGCATAACCACAAACAACAATGACAAATTGAAAACGTATTTACAATTAATTTGGTTCTTTTTTTTTTTTTTTTTACATTAAACATGATCCTGAGGCAATGGCATTGATTTCAAGTTGAATATTGCCTGTATTGAAATTGCCAAAAGGAATATCAATCCTTATTTGCTCATATATTCCTTTTTTTAAGGTTAGTCATGTGTTCTTAGTAGAAGTCTCCATTGGTTAAACTGGAGATCTTTTAAGTAATAGTATCTATGAACAATAGCATAGAGTTAACCAAGTGAATATTAATATTCAAAGAGTAAACAGACCACATACCCATGGGGAAAAAAATTAATGTTCACCATGGATGTATTTGCTAGAATGAGGGGACTTTTTAAAGAAAGTTTATCCTTTCTCACCTAACAGTCCAGTGAAGGGATTCTGGTCATGGGTAGCTCTGCTCTACATGGTCATTCAACGACTCAGCTGATAATAGCTCTGCCATCTTCAACATACAGCTTCCAAGGTTACCCTGGGCATCACTACTCCAGTCAGCCAGAAAGAGGAAAGGGTATGGGGATCATAACTGGAAGGTTTTAAGGGCCAGACTTGAAAGTGTTACAGAGCACCTCCCCTCACATTCCACATCACAAAACCACATCTAACTTCAAGAGAAGCCAGAAAATATAGTCAAGCTCTGGATCCAGGAAGAGAAGACTGTATTTTATAGACTGTAGGTTATCTCTGACATAATAGAATTGTAAATTAAACCTTAATTCTCTAAAATATTCTTCTCCCTAGAATATTTGCCAGTGGTCAGCCTCCAGTTAAATGTGCATACTGGAGAAGACTCTTACAGAACACGGCCTCATAGTTCACAATTTATGAAGTGATTGCGTTGCACAAGTTCACTTGTGAGTTTACTAAAATATATTTTCTGATAGAAGAATAATAATAGACCAACTCAGTACATAGGATCAATTATTTATACTATGTAATTTATCTTATGTAGACAAACACTGTGAAACCTGCTGAGTTGTGGACACAGTATAGGAGAAGAATGAAATTTCCTCCCCTACTGATGGGGAAAACAAAAAGGTTGACCTTAAAAAGCAAATATTTTAATTCAACACCTTTTTACTTTGTTACTATCCTTTCCAGAGGTGCCTGTCCCCTCCATACTCTGCCAAGCGTCTCACGCAAGCTTATCCGAGTTTCCATTTCCCAATCATTACTCTCATCAATGTTGCCATCCTTGTTGTTTGTTTGTTTTTTGGGTGTTTTGTTTTGTTTTGTTTTTTAAGGCTAGTCAAGTGAAGCAGTGGGAATGGAGAAAAAAATGCTGCCATTCTTATCTGAATGCTAAAGTAGAGGATTTGTATTTTTAAAAGTACTTTCACAGATAAGCTTTTAATAGTTAACATTTATTGAATATTTACCCTATACCAAAACTACGTTCTCCAAACTTCATTTTGCTCATCTACAAAATGGATATAATAATGTTAACACTGATCTCATGAAGTTATTGTAAGGATGAAATGAGATAATGCTTGTAAAGTGCCTTGCACCTTGCCTGATGTTAATAAATTTGCAAAATAAATGTTAGCTATTATTTTCCTAATTAGTTTATTATTACTCAGTGAGAGGGTGAAAGTGTGAAGAGCTCATTATCATTCAGCTCTGCTCCCTTTTCCCCCAGCAACCTCCTATCCTTCCAACTTACAAAGGAAATGACAGTCACACTTTTTTCAATGTTGACATTGGCTCTCAATGCTAATGTACCTGAAGTGCTTGCTAAAAATGTAAATTCCCAGGCCTCACAGTCAGAATTCCCCATTCAGTCAGAGGTAAGCACTGCTGCCACATTGAACAACACCAGGGGGCATCATTCACATGGTATTACATATAAATGGTGCTTCCTGAAGTTTTGCAAATTTGTAGTTCTGAAGTTGAAGGCCAGGAAATTATATTTTTAACAAACACACCAGTGATACAGACAATTCTCCTGGGCTTGAGACTTTGAGAAAGACTGTTCTAGAGTGACTGTTTAAAGTTCAGGGACCTGAGAAAGAACTGTTCCACTGGCTAGTTCAGTTTCTAAAAGCAGCTGTAACCAAATATCAATGAAATAATGTTTTAAAAGTCTGATCACAGCTTTGTTATTCAGAACTCTTATCAGTAGCCAAATTCACTGGAACTAGACTTTTACCTGCAATCTCCTTCCAAAGGCTTCACATGGCTCTCCAGACATTATCTCATTAATCCTCAGGACAGATCTATGAGACAGGTGGCAGACAATGGATTTTCATTACAGGTAGCTTGAGGCATGAGTAGGGTTCCTGGTCCCAGAAGACTGCATCGGTACCTGGATGGGTCTTTTGCAATCTCCCCAGTCTTCATCTATGAAACACTGAGCTTCTACTTTTTGCTGGGGAAATCTTCACCAGTTCCTACATAAGAAAGATTGTTAAGAAGGTAAATTTCATTCATGTGTCAATTCCATTCATTCACAAATATTTAACAGTTACTATTCAACAGACCTAATACTTTTTGGACATAGATGGATGTTGAATTATAAATGAACAAGTAAGCAACTATATACTGAGCAAATCTCTGTGAGACCCTAATGGATAAAGAAAATACATTAATTGAGCATTAATTAATGAAGAAACCCACTACTGTCACAAGAAGAGGGTCTTGGCTTGTTCTACAAGACCCCAAGAAGTATACATTTGAGACCAATTGTCAGAAGCTTCAGACAGACAGATTTTGGTTGGAAATAAAGAAGATCTTAAGAACAGAATGGTCCAAGTGTTGCCTCTGCAGGAAGAGAATTTTCCTTCTTAGGAGATGTGTAAACATAGGCTAATTACCACTTCAAAGAGACATTATAGGTATTATTCCCATATGCCAAGAATGTTCTCTTGTTCTTTGCTAAACATCCCATTTCTGCTTTGACTTCAGATTTCAACCCAAGTATCACTTCCTCAGAGACATCCTTTCAGACCCTCCACACTAAGAACCCCCCATGACATATTGCCTTAGCTCCCGTATACTCTTTCATAGTGCTTGTAACTTTAATTAAATAACTATGAAATTAATAATGGAATGTAAGTTTTTATGGGGCAGAGACCATGTGAGTCTTTTTATCCCACATGGTGCCTGCCAGTGTCTGGCATGGTTAGATGCTCAATAAATATTTGTTGAGTGAATGAATGAATGTTGATGGATGATTGGACCAGATGTGGATTCTCAGAACAAACCCAGCTGAAGATATAAACTTCACCTGCTAAACTGACTTGAAAATTTTAGAGCTAACCCATGTTCTTGGGGCCTTTCATCCACCTGTTAAAGCATCCACTTCATTGCATACTCATTGCCACTTTACCTATTCCTTTGTTAGCAAGTAGCTCAGTGTCAAAACCTCAACCGTGCTGGTCCATCCTTATGCTGGAAACTGCACAGCAAGGACTAGCATTCATTTCCAACACCCTTGGCTTCTCTGCACCAATTCATTTCATGTTCATCCATGGGCTTTGGCCTGCCTATCTCCCTTGTCCATCTGTTTGGACAGCAATGTGTCTGCTTGTGGGTGGTTAGATCCTTGGCAAGGGATAGAGACTCCAAACAATGCAAGAGGTTTACATGGGCAAGCTCCACTGCATAGTCAGAGACACCTGTCTTATGGGGAGGGTCTTCTATCTGAAAGCCCAGGTGACACAGGCCCCTTAATACTTGATTATACCTATAGACATGTAGATGCCCAAACCAGAAGAAAATCAAAACTCAAAAGGAAAATAAAAAATAAACACAAAACATTCATTTGACAAACACGACTGACAGCCTATTCTGGGCTGGGCAGTGTGGGTAGGTGCTAGGGGTGTATGACTTACAAACCAGGAAAGAGCAATGTGGCATATAGCGAACACAGAGAAGGGATGAGGATGCTTGATATACCTAAATAGTCACTGGAAAAACTTAATATATATCAACAGAAAACTGAGTTTTCTCTGTGTTGTGTTCTATTAGGCAGCAGAGGAGAAAAATGAACTATGACAGAGAGAAAACAGCTGAACCCAGAACCCAAGATGTAGCCATGCCAATCAGTGGCAAGCAGGCAAATGGGCAGGACTTAGTAAGAGCTATGCCAAGGAGATGCAGCCTCTTTCATTTAAGATAAAAATAAACATTTTCATTCTAGTTATCTGGGATAAAAGAAATGTGGCAACGTGGGTATGAGGAGAGGTGAAGTGCTCTGAGTAGGTATGGCTGCTTCCAAGAATAATGGCAATACCTACACACATTCCCAGATGAGTGCACACACACAACCCCTACATGGCAAAGCAGCACTGTCTGCCATGGGCAATGTTCATAGAATTCTAAGATGGGAATAAGCCAATTAGCATGGCATGTATAATTTTGGCCAAAAAAAAATTGTTATTTCAATGGGGTTTTTGAATGAGCCAGGGGCCTTTAGAATGTGAAATCCTGTGTATAGAAACACACAGCCCTTTTAGAATGACCAAGACAGCAGGGCCCTATGAACTCCACAATGAATTAAACCATAAGGTGGTAAATGAAAATGGGAATGAAGGAAGTGTAAAGTAAAGATCATAAAGGAGCAGGAAAAGGGAGAATGTTATGATGAAGACTAGAAAAACAGAAGCTGAGAGAAAGAGAAAATAATGCCCCCACTTTCATATGCTTTTATTCATCAAAGGGAGACAAGCAACAATTACAATAAACAAGTAAATTAACAAAACAAATTGTATAATTTTCAGAAGGTGGAAAAATTGGAATATGGGGAGGCAATCTTAGGCAGATGGCCAAGGAGTCCCTATCTGTGGAGGCAACATTTGAGCTGAGATCTGAATGATGGGACAGCCATGCAAATACGTAGGGAAAGAGCAGAACAGGCAGGAAGAAGAGAAAGTGCAAAGGCCCTGAGGCAGGAAAAAACTTGGTCTGTTCAGAGAACAGCAAGGCCAGTGTAGCTGGAGCACAGTGAATAAGGAAGATGTGGCAAAAGGCAAAGCTGGAGCGAGGTAGACAGGGGCCAGGTCACAGAGGGCTGGGCCCATAGAGAGAAGCTTGGATTTTATTACCAGTAAAATGGAAAGCCACTGGAGGATTTTAAGTAAGGGAGTAATGTGATAGGATGTGCATTTTTGAAAGATTATGCTGTCTGTGACATGCAAAATAAACTGTAGGAAGGCAAGAGTAGAATCAAAGAGACCTATTAGAAATGTATTGCAATAGTCCAGGCAAAGGCTGGTGGGTGGTGGTGAGAGATGGTCAGATTTAGAATACATTATGTATGAAGAAACATATTTTGTATCTTTAACCACCATGCCACATTTTTTACTTATTACACATTATTTTATACTCTCTATCATGCTTTTTGGCCTGATCTCCTTAGATTGTGATAATCATAACTTATTTATAAAATTCTATGTATTATGATTAATTCATTTAGTTAGCATTTATGTGTACCTATTATACCCCACGTGCTACAATAGTTCTTAGGCAGACAAAAATTACAAAACACTTTTTCACAACATACATCATTTAATACAACGATCTTCTAAGGTAGCTAATGAGGATAATATTAATGCTTTTTTTTTTTAAGACAGAGTCTTTCTGTCACCCAGGCTGGAGTGCAGTGGCACAATCTTGGCTCACTGCAACCTCCGCCTCCTGGGTTCAAGCGATTCTTCTGCCTCAGCCTCCCGAGTAGCTGGGACTACAGGCGTGCACCACCATGCCTGGCTATTTTTTGTATTTTTAGTTGAGATGGTGTTTCACCATGTTAGCCAGGCTGATCTCGAACTCCTGACCTCAGGCAATCTGCCCGCCTCAGCCTCCCAAAGTGCTGGGATTACAGGCGTGAGCCACCACACCAAGGCTATTAATGTTTTTTTTTTACAGATAAGCAAAGTGAGGCTCAGAGAGGTTAAACAATTTACCTAAAGCCATAAGGGTAGTCAGAGGACAAAGCTAGAGCAGAGCCAAGGTTCCCTGACCCCTAAATCAGTGTCTTTCTACCATACTACCATGTATCCTGTGTCTTCCCTGCTTTGAGCCCACGGCATTGTACCATAGATAGCAAGTGCTTATGCAAAGTAGATGATCAATAACTGTGAAGATGAGGACAACGATACTATCTCTCTGTCTTCGATGTGTTGATTTGTCTATTTGTGTGGTTAATGTTTTTCTCACCATGCCATAATTTACCTTAGACTTATCCTATGTAGATTTTACCAAGAAATTAAAAGTTAGAAAAGACGAGGGCTCAATTTTTTGCATTTGGACAGGTTAGTCAAGATTTAATTAAAAGCTATCTTACTGAGTACCTACTATGTGCCAGAAATATTTACTGGAAGAATGAATAATCTTATGTAGAATTATATAAAATAATAATCTTGTATAGAATAATCCTGATAATAATCCTATTTAGAATTATATAAAAGTAAGCTGCTGGCCGGGAGTGGTGGCTCACGCCTGTAATCCCAGCACTTTGGGAGGCCGAGGCAGGTGGATCACGAGGTCAGGAGATCAAGACCACCCTGGTCAACATGGTGAAACCCTGTCTCTACTAGAATACAAAAAATTAGCTGGGCATGGTGGCGCGCACCTGTGGTCCCAGCTACTCTGGAAGCTGAGGCAGGGGAATCACTTGAAGCTGGGAGGCAGAGGTTGCAGTGAGCCGAGATCATGCCATTACACTCCAGCCTGACAGAGCAAGACCTCACAAAAAAAAAAAAAAAAAGAGTGAGCTGCTATTATCAAAATCCAGTTGGAGCCGGGCGCGGTGGCTCAAGCCTGTAATCCCAGCACTTTGGGAGGTCGGTGATGGGGATCAATGAGGTCAGGAGATCGAGACCATCCATAACACAGTGAAACCCCGTTTCACTAAAAAATACAAAAACCAGTCGGGCTGGGTGGGAGCGGGATACTGTAGTCCCAGCTACCGGGAGAGGCTGGAGGCAGGAGAATGGCGAAACCCGGGAGGCGGAGGCCGCGAGTGAGCCGAGGCGGCCACTGCACCCAGCCTGGCGACAGAGCCGCCGACCGCCTCAAAAAAAAAAAAAAAAAAAAATCCAGTTGGAGAAAAAAGGTCTTTTTTTATAAGACCATAAAATAATATGTATTGCTTGTTAATCACATAGTGGTTAAGAGCGTTCACCTTTTTAAGGTTTGGGGATAGAGGTGAAGAAGACAAAATGATTCCTGCTGTCATGAAGCTTCTACTCTGGCCTTCTCCCATAACTGCTACTCTTAACTGAACAGCCTTGGACACTTTCTAAGGTTCTGCACAATTAATAATAACTGCTATCACTTACAGAATGCTTACTAAAATTAGTGTGTATGATCTTCTCAACAACCCTATGAGGAAGGTAGCATTATTGTCAACCCCATTTTCCAGCTAAGAAAACTAAGGCACAGAGAAGATCACACAGCTAATAAGTAGTAGAACTGGCTTTGTACCCAGGCAGTCTGTCTACAATGCTCACGTGCTTAGCCAGTATGTGGGAGGATATCCAAGTCTTGTGGGACATGAAGTTATATAATTCTAGGAGCTCTCTTTGAGAGAAAAGAATACAACACTACAAACACAAAATTAGGTACAGGGACTTGGAAGGGGCCCATGAAAGATTTACATTTTATCAGATTCACAGTAAATCTGCCTTTGGCTTCACGGTAAACCCATCTGTGCCTCTATGCAATACCCTAAGCATGAGCTCTGTTGTTATAATAAAGACTGCCCTAACCCAAATACCTAGAAGGTGGTTGAGTGAAGAGAGCAAGAAAATAAGCATTACCATTTTCCAAATGTGAAACTGTAGATAGGACTTTCTGGTGCTCCACGCTCAGTCAGTGAGCATTCATAAAGCACCAGCTATGTGCTGAGCATTACACTAATACGCTAACCTGCAGAAAATACAAAAGCCCGTAATCCCAGCACCTTAGCAGGCCAAGGCCGGTGGATCACCTGAGGTCAGGAGATCGAGACCAGCCTGACTAATATGGTGAAACCCCATCTCTACTAAAAATACAAAAAAAAAAAAAAAAAAAAAATTAGCCAGGCGTGCTGGTGTACACCTGTACTTCCAGCTACTCAGGAGGCTGAGACAGGAGAATCGCTTGAACCCGGGAGGCAGAGGTTGCAGTGAACCAAGATCGCACCACTTCACTCCAGCCTGGGCAACAGAGCGAGACTGCATCTCAAAAAAAAAAAAAAAAAAAAAAAAAAGGCATACATATCTGTAGATAGACTCTCAAAGAGCTAGTTTATTTATCTAGCATGCAAAATGAGACTCATACAACAGTAGCTGCCCTTGAGACATTGAAATAATAAACAAGCACTTAATGTTTACTATGTAAATGGCATTCCTATAAGCAGATTGTAATTCATGAGTTAGATACTAATATTACCGTCATCCTTATTTTACAGATGGAGAAACAGATCGAGGAGTGGCAAAGCTTGGATCTGAATTCAGATGTGCTCATTCTCGAGCCATATTCTTAACCACTGTACTACTCTTCTCCAATTGTTTTGGAAACATGAAACAATTCAAGATCTGAAGCTTCAAAACTGCTACCAAGCACCATCTCCTTCATGAAGCCTTCCCTGCCCACCCCAGATGGGTCAGGTTTCTCTCCACATAGCTTTCCACATTCTCCTCTCTCACAACTGTATTAATAATTCCCTGTTGCCTCCCTTCTTAGACCATAGGCTTCTTGAAGGCTATGTCCCAAGAATCTGGTAGGTAATCAACAAATATTTGAGAAATCAATGAATAAATGAGCAACACATGTTAGGGTATGGTCAAGTGGTCTGTTGGTTCTATGGTAAATAATTTATCTGCTGTAGGTTTTAGGTGAGACTTGAGCATGAAAGTAAGATTAGAAAAGTGGAAGGGAAAGGAAAATATTTCAGGGGATGGAAACAGCCTGAGCGCAAGAATAGCAACAGGAACGATCATGCCATGAAAAATGCATTTGTTTCCCACTGCTTCTGTAATGAACTACCACCAAATGAGTGGTTTAAAACAACACACATTTATTCTCTGATAGTTCTGGAGGTTAGAAGTCTAAAATCAAAGTATCAGCAGGGCTGTGTTCATTCTGCAGGCTTCAGTGGATAATGTTTCCTCGCCTCTTTCAGCTTCTGAGGCCACTTGCATCCCTAGACTCGTGGCCCCTTCCTCCTGTCACTCCAACTCCTTGCTTCCATAGTCTCATCTCCTACGACTGCCTCTGACTCTCCAGCCTTCCTCTTCAAAGGACCCTTGTTGTTACTATTACTATTGGGCCAACTCAGACAACCTAGGATAACTTTACCATCTCAGGATCCTTAACCCCATCCTCAACGTTCCTTTTCCTGTTAGGTAATGCTTTCACAGGTTCCCTAGGCTCTGGGGATTAAGATGTAGACATCTTTGGAAGGCCATTATTCAGCCAACCATAAAAGGGAACAATAAAAGCACAGCGCAGGCTCTGCAAAGGTTCTGTCTCTATGAGGCCACAGGGTAAATGGATAGAACGTGGGCCAGGCTTCTTTCCAGGCGTAGGCATTTGGACCTGTTCTAATAGACAACAGACAGCCACCATAGAGTGTTAAGAAGGATCAAGTCACTAAGAAAATGATGTTTTTAAAAGATTTATTTGGCAATTGTGTTGTTATTTGCTTCAATTGAAGCCATCTTTTTTCAACATGATAATAATAACTGGTTGTATATAGAGTTTTATTTTTATAAAAGTTTCACATATAAACCTATCTAGGAGGTATTATTATCTCTGTTTTAAAGATGAGGAAACTGAGCTCAGAGCGGTTGAGTGACTTTTTACAGATTTTATATACCTACCCTACACCTGACAGAACAGAGCTAGATAATTTGAGGAGGCAGTGTTGTGCCTGGGGTAAGTTTCTACTTACCCCCGTAAGCACAAAAGGCTTTGGAAGCTGACCAGAGTCCAAATATTAATTCTGCCCTTTACTCACTATGTGACTTTGACCAAGTTATATCACTTCTCTAAATTTCATTTCCCTTACCTATAAAATGTGACTAATAATAGTGCCTGCCTCACAGGTTTTATGAGGATTAAATAAGATAATGCTAGTAAAGAAAGTACTTGGCACAGAGCAATCAATAAACAGTAGCTATTATTATTATAAATACCACCTCCTTTCTATAACATTTGTCTCAGATGAGACCATCTAAGATCATACTTTAGATCAGCTTACATTTCAACACAGGAAGATCCAAAAATGAATTTAAAAGAAGCTACTGAAGATAGGTTTCACAGTACCTTCTAGTACCTGAGCTTTCTAGTTCCTCGCAATTAAAAAAAAATTAAATGTCTTCATGATGTGTATTAGACAATGCCCTAAAAGCATGTTAATAATTTAAATTCCAACCCTCTGTTGTTTTCAGTGTAATTTCCTCTAAACCATAGTTATTATTCAGTCAAGATCTGATTTTGTTTGGATGGATTACATTGTGAAAGACCAAATAAGGTACCTATAGTTTTGCAGTCAACCTGCATGAATTGGTTTGTAAACTTCAGTGGACAAGCAAGCACTTGCCAAGTGGTCTGAATTAACCTTTACTTTGTGCGCATCTCTAGGAGGAATGAATGAACACCAGTAGTCTGCTGGCCTGCCTGGCCTGCCTGGTGTCTGGCATCCAGAGACTTTTCCTGGCTGACCTTTTGGAGAATGTCCAACATTGAGAAAATGGAATCCAAAAGAAGACACAGAATCAGGCTCCATGTTTTCAGAGACTGCACCACATTGGTCATTGGAGTTAAATATGTTCATATCCATCGGCTCTGTGCTCTGTCACGCAAAATATTAAAATGAAACGCTAGGAGAACAGTTTGAAGCAATCCTTCCTGTTCTTGAAAATCACCTTTAGCTGCTGAGAACGCTGGTAATCCCTTTGTAGCTTACTGGGGGCACATTTATCAGAGAGGCAGCTAAGCCAATTGTGGCTGCATTCACAGGTGACCGTGCTGTCTGCCTGCCTTCCCAGAGATACAAGAAACAAAACCAAACTGATAGAGAGGATCTGGCATCGCAAAATCACCCAAGAGAGGAACCCAGGCCAGACTTCTGTTTTTATGGACAGGGACATTCGGTCCTCAGCGGCCTTGCCTCTGAATTCACAGGCTCCTCTTACAATGCAAGCCACAATTCTGAAAAATAAAAGGGGATCTCAAGCAGAAAAAGAGATTACAAATAAGGATCATTCAACAACAATAACCAAAAAATAAACCCTGGCAGCCACTGTGCTAAGCGGCCCTGGCAAATGCCAGTCTTGCCTTCTCAGTTCCTGCTCTGATCGGTAGCACAACAAATTATCTAGTTTCCTAAATCCAGTGGGCTCTGACCGCAGACACAGGAGAGCAAGCTGCATTTAAATGTGAAAAGCTGTTACTGATAGAGCCCTACTGGCAGTTACAAAAAGTACTTTTTACATATAAAAAGCATGTTTGGCAGATTCCGCTGTTTTTGCTGCTAAGTTACACAACGTTGTAACAGACAACAAAAAGCAACAAATTAACACCCATCTTCCCATGAACAAATGACCCCACCGATCCTTTCATAGTTTTTAGATTTCCTTTAGAAATCAGAGAATTTGAAATGAAAAAAAAATCCCATTACTGTTCTGTTGCTCCTAAAACATCTTTTTAAAAAAGCAATAACTAAAGGCATTTTTTAAAAGTCAAAATCACAATAAACTGTTAGGCTCAGATCACATGTATAGTAATGTGAGTTATTTCCCTTCTCTTAAGACGTTTACCTTTTTCCCCCCATTTAGCCTGTTTTTTTACAGTTCAATACATATTTTTCCAAGCTCCACTTGCCAAACAAAAGAGTTTAGCCTCAGTGTTACTCCTCTGACAAATATCCTTATGGTCTTGCACATGTGAGAGCCATTGATAAACAAATTAAAATTCTGTCCCAGCTCAGAGCTCAGCTGGCCCATTTTATCTTGCAGTATGGGTTTGTAAAGGTCTGGGTGTCTGTCATCCTCCCCTAACCTTGTCTTTGTCAAAGGGATACAAAAGCCTGCCCGCTCGGGGCCCTTACGATACTGATTAGTGTGAGTGACAAAGTGGTGCTGCAAGTCCACTCAGCCTTTCATAATAAATCTATCAAAGAGTAATAGAATTCCATCAATCCTGCATCATCCCCGAGGGTCGCTGGGCTGGGATGGAAAGTGTGTTCCGTTGGGATTGTACAACTGTTATTATTCAATTACACTCTTTTCTTCCTAGTTAAAGACCATGATATCATTATCACTTAATGAATACATATAATTGGATCTGGACTCTATGTTTGGCTGATGAATACCACTCACTATTCATTCAGTCTCAGCTCATCTTCTGACCATTTATTATAGACTTTTGGCTGAAAACCATGATGACAAAGGGAATTTGAAATTAGCTGCGATTTTATTCAATGCTCAGTTAGACACAAAGACAAAATAAAATTTTGATGCCTAAATGAGTTGAGAATGAATTAAGAAGTTTTGCCTAACTCAGCAGTCTCTGATTTACTCATACTTAATACACACACAACATCCACAATCTCTCTCACACACATATATACACACGAAACTGTTTAAAATGTTCAATAACTTCTAAAAATAAGTTTTATTTTTGAAAATCCTGAAGTGTTTTAATGTAATGAAGGGAAGATTTACTATTTTAGTCTCATTAAAAAAACATGTATTAGCTGTAAAAGTGTCAACACACATATACTTACACTCACACACACATGAAAATCTTCATTTCAACCCTAACTGCCAAACACAATTTTATGATTAAATAATATTTAAATTTGACAAAGCAAAAGTGCTTCCAATACAGTATATTTATTATACCTAATATCAAGTCCATCATTAAGTTTCATCATACAGTGTGCCCCCAAAGGAAACTAGCCCTCCTATTCATATTGTTGGGAGTAAATGTAGCATACCTCCTTTGGATCACTGGTGAACAGGCTACCTCATTAATCCTAGTTAGTAGATGCTGCCGGGCATGTGGAGCCGCCAAATCCAGATGCTACCCACAGAGGCTCTCCAGGCAGTTAGGGAATCACGGAGTACCACCTCAAGCCTTCCATACATCACTTCAAATTAAATTTACATTAAGTGCTACTCCATCAGAGCTGAGAGAAGCTGACATCTTTGGAAAATGCAGATGATAATCCATTAAATCCTATTATATACATGTCTTCTAATTTTACTTAAGCCCATGCATACCAAAGTATGAGTTTGTGTTAAAAATTAAAGACCCTTTTACTAGAACAAAAGACTTTATGAACTGTTGACTTTGGGAGGTTTTATTACAGGGGCAGGCTAGTCTATCAAGACAAGTAGACTTTTTCTGTACAAATTCTAGTTAAATATTTCTTCTGAAGATTTGTGTCGGTTTTTGTTTTAAAACACATCCTCTTTCCCCCTTCTCTATCATCCCCCAGGCTCTCCAAATAACATGGTCCTTTTCAGCCTCCATACAGTGTTCTAATAGTGTCTGCGTTAAATGTTATGAATGAGATGGTGGAACACATATTGTCTCCTTTTGCAATTAAGAAAATATTTGCTGGCAGCTTCCAAACTGGCAACAACAAGAAGATGCTATAAAATCATCACAGTGAAAAGCTCAGGTTTAATTAGCCTATTATCACATATGTTAATCCCTTTATATTTTCATAGTCCTTAGTCACAGCTACTTTTACTTTGATTAGTCTCTTCTAATTTCGTAGCAGTGATCTTATTATTTTTGATCCTAAGCTCTTAAATTTTTGCATTTAGCTGCAGTCTTTTATGTGGACATTTCTGTGTAATTTGTTTTTCTATAGCTAAAACCTGAAATAAACTGAAATTGGAAAATATTCAAAAGACCATGAAAATCGATGACTATTTGGACAAAAGATTCTACAGCAAGCCAGAAAACTTCTACCCAGAAATAACACACACACACACACACACGCACACACACAATTAATTTAAAAGCTATTTATCAAACCTTTTAAATTTTAATCACAGTTTGGTTTCCCTACACTGGATTTTTAGACATTAAAATCATTTATTTAAGAATGTGCCACTGTATATGTCTATATTTCAATAAAAGTGCCCTTTATCGATAAGAATTAGAGCCCTTCACTCAAGCCTGAAGTTTTTCACATCTATCACTTTTCTCAGACAATATTCAGTTCATTTCTATGTTGACTTCTACTTACGGCATTAAAAGATTCCACAGGTATCAGTTTAATAAAAGTTTACTTATAGCAAAAATCTTTCACATATATACTATTATAATTCTTGTTTTTGAAACAAAAAGTGAGTCTCCAAAAGGTTAAGTAATACAGAATAATAAAAGTATCTACCTCATAAAAGGTTTGCAAAGATGAATATTAATGTATGTAAAGTGTATGGTACATACCAGACTTTCTATTAATGGTTGCGTTTGTTTTTATGTGTTGAAAAAAAAAGCTCTCCTAACATATTTGGGATTAATTTAGTGAATTTTTTACTTTAACATATGTAAATAATTATTCACAACTTTTACCACAGTGTTTATTAAATACTAGACTCTGCTCCCTTGGATTTGGGAAGGATACTAGCTAAGGCGAACATTAGACACAACGGAATTAATATTAAGCTCATACCCTTTCCTACACACTTCCAAGATTAAAAGCCCAGATCCTTGACTAAATGACCAAAAATGCATGAAATTCATATCAATAATCACTGATTATTAAACCCGGCACTATTATCTTGTGCTCACTTCCAAGGAGCCACTTGAAAACAAGTATGGGAGGTTTCACAGAGAATTATCCCAACTCTGTCACTTTCCTTTTTGCAAGTTCCAAATCCCTATCAAAGAAGGTTAAAGGGAAGATAATAAACAAGACTCCATAGGGATACACAGAGGAAAAACCAATCTGATTGCATATTCTGGAAGTCCTTGAACAAGTCCTAGCTTCACAATCTCCTACATCAAGTTGCCTGCTTGACATTTCCACTTAGACATGTTGACCTCAACTGTCCAAAATCAAACTCTTGATTGCCACCCTGCCTAAGCTTGCTCCTTCCTCAGTCATCCACGTCTCAGTGGTACCACCATCTACCCAGTTGCTCATACCAAAAAAGCAAGAGTCATCCTTGATTTTTCTCCTTCTCTCACAACTCCATACAATTTATTATGAAATCCTGTAGGCTCTACTCCCAACTCTATTACAAATACGTTCTTTCCTACTCTAATGCAAGCCATCGTCTCTCACCTGCATTGCTACAAGAGCCTCCGACTTCTGTATCTCCACTCTTTCTCCACACAGCAGTCAGATCTTTTTAAAAATGAAATAATTCACACATATAAAAAAGCAAAAAAGTGTGAATACCCATGGGTCCATCACCTAACTTTTAAAAATATTATCATATTTGCTTCAGGTCTTTTTCTTTAAGAAATAAAATATAACTGAAGGATCTATGTATCATTCCCAGTTCCATTCACATTATTCTCACTTTAGAAATAATAATTGTCCTAAATTTTGTTAATTTAGTAATTTTTATTTCTATAGATGGGATTGTACTTTTATTAAAAATTTATGAATATCATTTGGGATTGAGTTAATCCGAATATCATTTGGGATTGAGTTAATCTGCATGTAACAGAAAACCCAAACAATAGGGGTTTATAAAGAAATGGGAGTTTAACGTTTTTACATAATTGAGAGACTTGGGGTAGGCAGTTGAAGCAATGAGGTTGGCTTCATGTCTCAAAGACTAGGGCTAAATCATTTGGGATTTTCTTGGTTTTCCCCTAATGGTTGCTCCATCTCCAATCATTTGTGACCCATTTCTGGGCAAGAGAAAGAAAGAAGGGCTGATAGCAAAAAATTACATTAGCTGAGTATCTCCTACCTAACAACAACTTCTTTCTTATTTATTTATTTATTTATTCGAGACAAACTCTCACTCTGTTGCCCAGGCTGAAGTACAGTGGTGCAATCTCAGCTGACTGTGACCTCCATCTCCCCAGCTCAAGTGATCCTCCCACTTCACTCCCTCCCAGCCTCCCGAGTAGCTGGGACTACAGGCACACACCACCATGGCTGGCTAATTTTTGTATTTTTTGTGGGGGTGGGGTTTCCCCATGGTGCCCAGGCTGGTCTCAAACTCCTAGGCTCAAGTGATCTGCCTGCCTGAGCCTTCTAAAGTGCTGAGATTACAGGCATGAGCCACCACGCCCAGCCTCCTAACCTCTGCTTACATTCTTTTTTTAGAATCATGACATAACCTATATCTGCAAGAGAAGCTGAAAAATAGTTTTCCACTTGGACATATTCCTACCACAATAAAAGTAAAGTTCTGTCATTATGGAAAAAGAGACTAGATATTTGGTAGGCAACTCACAGTCTTTTCTACAGTATGTACCCTTAAGATATTGATTTGAATGACTTTAAACTTTATATAAATAAAATCACGCATAAATTAAATTATACTGTACGTTAGTGGCAAAATTTTCTCCTTTTGATCAACATTATATTTTTGAGATTTAGCTATATTGATATATGTAAAACTAATTTATTCATTTCACTACTTCAAAATATGCCCCTTATGAATATACCACAACTTACCAATTTATTAATCCATCCTGTTTATGTATAGTGGGTTGTTTTAAATTTCCCAGTGAACATTTTCTTGTATGTCTCCTTCAGAATAAATATAAATCAAATTTCATTTTTTTCTTCTTAAAGTTCTCCAGAGGTTTTCCATTACATTAAAATAAAATCTAACTTTTCATATAACATTCTCTATGAGCCATTCCCTACTTACCTGCCCAATTTCACTTAGTTCTGCTCTCTCTTTTGCTCATTCTGCTCCATACATAGTGATCTCCTTTCACGTCTACCACTTTCCTTCCTCAGAGCCCGGGTCTGATAAAGGTTTTGTAGGGTTTGAAGCTTATTCAGTTTAGGTACAATTATATAAAATTAAGTGCGGGGTGTTGGACGGTGCCAATGCAAGAGAGATGCCCTGATGCTTAAGCTTCATTTATCTTCATGGAAAACCCACCTCTGCTCAGGGTCATTGAAATTCTATTCTTTCTGCTTGGAATGCTATTGCCCAAGTTGCTCTTCCCCTGGCTCCATGTCATTATTCAGGTCTTAGCAGAGACTTCTAGTCCTCCAATATCTATTCACCCCTTCTGCCATACTAACAGAATATTTAGCTGAGTACATGATTACTCAAGTAAAAACTACATTTCCTAGCAGGCAACTAGATATAGTCCTATTATTATGTCCTGGCCAATGGGATGAGAAGAAATGTGTCTAGTTTGAGGGTTATTCCCTGAAAGGGAGTACATTTTTATAAAGAGATACCTTCTTTCTCCCCCTTTGGATTTCCCATTGGCTGGTGTGTAACCCTGTATTGAACCATGTGTGTGACACTCAAAGAACGATAGAGCAACAGAAGGAAGGACTCTAGGCCCCAGATAACTTGGTGAAGCAGAACTTGGTGAAAAACTTTGTGAGAAAAAAAATTAATATCTGGTTTTAAGCCTCTTACTGTTTTTAAGTCTGTCACATTCAGTCAATCTGTATCCAATCCATGGCCTCAGTTCAAATATCATTTCTTCACCAAGCCTTCCCTGACTACCCTATCTAAAGTAGCTCCATCCTCACATGTACTATGTCACTCTCTCGCGCAGGGGTCCCCAACCCATGGGCCACAAACCAGTACCAGTCTGTGAGACGGGCAGATCATGAGGTCAGGAGATCGAGACCATCCTGGCTAACACGGTGAAACTCCGTCTCTACTAAAATACAAAAAGAATTAGCCCGGCGTAGTGGCGGGCGCCTGTAGTCCCAGCTACTCCGGAGGCTGAGGCAGGAGAATGGCGTGAACCCAGGAGGCGGAGCTTGCAGTGAGCCGAGATCGCGCCACTGCACTCCAGCCTGGGTGACAGAGCTAGACTCCATCTCAAAACAAAAACAAACAACAACAAAAAAGAACCAGTCTGCACAGCAGGAGGTGAAGGTGAGCAGTGGGAGAGTGAGCAAAGCTTCATCCATATTTATAGCCGCTCCACATTACTGGCATTATCACCTGAGCTCTGCCTCCCATCAGATCAGTGGCAGCGTTAGATTCTCATAAGAGTGCGAACTCTATTGTGAACTGCACCTGCGAGGGATCTAGGTTGCATGCTACTTATGAGAATCTAATGCCTGATGATCTGTCACTGTCTCCTGTCACTCCCAGATGGGACCATCTAGTTGTGGAAAAACAAGCTCAGGGCTCCCACTGATTCTACATTATGGCAAGTTGTGTAATTATTTCATTACATATTACAACATACTAATAGAAATAAAGTGCACAACAAATGTAATGCACTTGAATCATCCCAAAACCATCTCTCCAACTCCAGTCTGTGGAAATACTGTCTTCCACAAAACTGGTCTCTGGCGCCAAAAAAGGTTGGGGATCACTGCTCTAGCACATAAGACTATTTTATTTCCTCCATTGAATTTATTCTCACTTGAAAATATTGTGTTTATTTGTTTGCTTCTTTGTTTACTGTCTGTCTCTTGCCACCAAAAAATGAATTTTATAGAGAAACCTTGTCTGCCTCAATAACTGCTGTATCCCTATTGCCGTTATATACTAGAATAGTGTCTAGTATATAATAAGTACTCAATAATTATTTGTTGAATAAATGAAAGAATGAATCAACAGGAAAAAAAAAATTTGTGTCCACTAGACTATAAGCTGTAGGAAGGTAGGGACAATGTCTGTTTATTTATTGTTAGGCCAACAGAAACTAGCAAATTGCCCAATACACCTTTGTAAAATGAATGAAGTGATAAACAAATGAATAAGAGTGAGTACATTTCAGTGGGCTCTTCTAAAATAAAAGTCAATAATAAAAGTCCAATCATAAGTATAATTTTATTTTTAAGGACACTTTAGCTTCCTGGGATAGTCATCTGTTCGTTAGGGAATAAAAAAATAGCAGTACTCCTATACATACTAAACGTAAAGTGTTCCAAGAAAGAAACTTAACGTTCACAAAAAGCCTAATTGATTAATTTAAAATATAAGTACCAATAACATTAGCTGATATTTATTAAGGTTTTTTTTAGTTTTTATTTTAATTTTTGTGGCTACATAGTAGGCATATGTATTTACAGGGTACATAAGACATTTTGATACAGGTATGCAATACATAATAATCACACCATGTAAAATAGGTATCTGTCTCCTCAAGCATTAATCCTTTGTGTTACAAACAATCCAATTATACTCTTTTAGTTATTTTGAAATGTACAATTAAATTATTGTTGACTATGGTCCCCCTGTTGTACTATCACATACTAGGTCTTATTCATTCTTTCCAACATTTTTTTGTACCCATTTACCATCCCCACCTCCCTCCCACCCCTCACTACCCTTCCCATCCTCTAGTAACCCTCCTTCTGCTCTGTATCTCCAAGAGTTCGATTGTTTTGATTTTTAGATCCCACAAATAAGTAAAAACATGCGATGTCTGTGTTTCTGTGCTTGGCTTATTTCACTTAGCATAATGACTTGCAGTTCCATCCATGCTGTTGCAAATGACAAGATCTTCTTTTTCATGGCCAAATAGTACACCATTGCGTATAAATACCACATTTTCTTTACCCATTCATCTGTCGATGGACACTTAGGTTGTTCCCAAGTTTGGCTATTGTGGACAGTGCTGCAACAAATGTGGGATTGCAGATATCTCTTTGATACACTGATTTCCTTTTTGGGAGACAGGGATATATACACAACAATGGGATTGCTGGATTATATGGTAACTCTATTTTCAGTTTCTTGAGGTACCTCCAAACTGTTCTTCATAGCGCTTGTAGTAATTTACATTCCCACCACCAGAGGGTTTCCTTTTCTCCACTTTCTCGTCAGCATTTGTTATTGCCTGTCTTTTGGATATAAACCATTTTAACTGCGGTGAGATGATATCTGATTGTAGTTATTAAGGACTTATTATATTCCAGGCCCTGTGCTAAATGGTTCCCATCTATTATCTCATTTAATCTTCATAACAATGCTATGAATAGGTAATAGAAGTCCATGATCTCTTATCTGAACCACTCGGAAGCCAGATATGTTTTGGTATTCAAACTCTTCAGAAAATTAATAGGGCACATATACTATACGTAACCCCTCTAGCAGGATCTGGGGCAATGCCCCATAGTCAAATACATTAATATTTTTACAGAGAAGTACCCACTAGTGGGAACATAAAGACTATAAATAACCTTATATCTATTTAAGTTAGATTTAGGAGTTCAGACCAGGGCAGGTTTTTCCTGACAAATAAGTTACAAAAACTTGTTTTTCAGAGATTTTGGATTTTAGAATTGCAAATAATAAACTGCGAGTTTGTTTGATCATTTCAGTTTAACAGTGAAGAAACTTAAGAGCTTGTTCAAGATTAGAGCGATATTAGGGAAGACTAGATTTAAACCCAGATAATCTGGTTGAAAATTTATCATGCTTATCCATTTTACTATAGTAGCTGAAAATTCCATGTTACTTAGGTGTTCATTCTGAATCATGGGAGCTATTCAGTCTGAGGGGGTCAACTCTGCCCTGCAGAGGAAATGTACACATCAGGGTGCTGGATAAACTAGGTAGCCCTTAAAGTGTCTTCTCCTCCTGAAACTCTATTATCCTTTGAAGACGTATATCTTATGCTAATTCTAGTTCACAGACCACATTTGCAAATGGTCTTTTGCAGTGGTTCATGAAACTGACACTTGTTTCATTCATTCACTTAACAAATAAGGTACTAAGCATTCACCCTATGCTGAGCAATGTAAGGCGATGTGAAGACTTGCTGCACCTGGTCCATGATCTCCAAGAGTCTGCAATCCAGGTGAAGAGATGTGACAGAAAAACAGAAAAACTTAAATAACCCTGCAAACTGTACTGGTTCCAAGCCAAAGTGAGAAAAACCAAATGGATGAGGCAGACAGTAAATGTTCCCAAGGATGAGAGAGAGAGAAATCACTATGGGCTAATGGAATCAAGCAAGGTTTCATGGAGAAGCAGCAGGTGGGCCTTAATGAATGGGAAGGATTGATATGGATATAGAAAAGGGGGGTGGCATTTCAGGGACAGGTTGTGACCCACAACTGTATATCACCTAGTAAAAGGTTGTATTTACAGTCAGCATATGCACATGATTTGGGAGACATTCATTTTAAATGAATGCACATAGGACAAATAGTAGGCACTCTTAAATGTGTCTTTCAGTTTACATACATTTTAAAGGATCCTTGCATAAGCAGTTTTATAAACCTTGGGAAAGTTGCTTTGTCCATTTTCAAGCAGGTACTATTCCAAGCGATTTTGCAGTGAAAGAATCAGCCTTAAAATCAATCAGGTACCTAAGAAACAAAAGCTGCCTATAGGACAGAATATTCAAGTGAACTCTCTAGGAGAGACTACCTTCTCCACTATTCAGCAACATATCTTGCAGCACTGAATTGATTTACACTTGCAGTGTCCTTCAAGATTCCATAACTTTAGGGTATCTACATAAATATGTCTTATGACAAATACAAACTACTGTACAAGTATAATATAACCAGTAACATCATATGCATTTATAAATATGTTGATAAAGCTAATATTTATGTATAAAGAGAAATGATACAGAAATTTTACCCTAAATTTAAAAGTGAATTGTCACTTTTCAGTACATTCTCTAAAACAAGCTTCCAAATCTCTGACATTATTTCTTTTTTAATGGAATGTCACTAAATTGAATTTAAGCCCAGAAGTTATTTCTTCTTGCCTACAAAAAAATGTATAAATAGAATGGCACATATTTTTTAAATTAATGTGACATTGAGTTGTGCCACTTGGGTACCTATTAAAAGGACCAGCAGAACCAAGTGGCAATTACCAAGCTTCCTTTGAAATATCAGAAAGGTGATGACACTGCTTTCTCTGTCTGCTTTAGGAGAACAAAAATAAGATGTGGTTTCAAAGGAACCCAGTACATTGCTTGATGAGTTCATGCCATTTCAAGTCATTCCTTTCATATTTTCCACTCCATGGACCAATAGTGATTGAATATCAGTAATGTGCACACAGATGGAGCACGTTCCTTTCCACCTTAAATTTCAGTCTGCATTCTTTTCGGAATCTTTCTTTTTCCATTCTCATTCATTCCCTGGAACACTCTGAAATGCTTCTTTTGGTCTTTTAAAAATAAATACTCAATATTGTGATTAATACACCAATGACAGAGAATAATCATAGGGAAATATATATATTTTAAAAATACATCTGCAGGAGAACATTTTAAATATTACTCAATAATTTTTGTTCTCAAGAAGTCCTTTATTCTTCTACCATTAAAACGAAAGCTTGGTGCTAAAGCTTATGTACTCAAGGGAAGGTAAAATCCAGACAAGAGATTTTCTCTTTGTTTGAAAAACAAAAACAAAGTTCTTAAATTCCTGACAAAAGTCATCTTAAAAACCTACAAGTGCTCTGCTTTGTTTTGTTGGTATGGCTCGTTGCTTGTTTTCTGAGAGAGAGAAAAGGTTTTCTTTTAAAAGAGAGGAGGGTAAACTCAGAACATAAAGTCTGTAGCTAAAAAACAAAATTGGAAATAAGGCACGAAGATAGAAAATCCGTATTTGAAAGTTAGGCTGAAGAAAGATGTGAGAATGGAAAGGAGAGGAATAAAATGTGCCACTGATGTGAGTCTCGAAGAAGGGAGCCTGTGCTCTGGTTTCTCCAGGCCCAAGCCTGGGTGGAATCACAATAGAAATCTCAGAAACGGGCAGCCAGGCACAGTGGCTGATGCCTGTAATCCCAGCATTTTGGGAGGCCAAGGCCACTGGATCGCTTGTGGCCACGAGTTCAAGACTAGCCTGGCCAACATGGCGAAATGCCATCTCTACTAAAAATACAAAAATTAGCTGGGTGTGGTAGCAGGCACCTGTCGTCCCAGCTACTGGGGAGGCTGAGGCACCAGAATCGCTGGAACTCAGGAGGCAAAGGTTGCAGTGAGCCGAGATCACGCCACTGCGCTCCAACCTGGGCAACAGAGCAAGGCTGTCTCAAAAACAGAAAAAAAGAAATCTCAGATAGGTTTGGGAGATTCCAAGAAGACATTTGTGCTTTGCTTCCTGGCTAAAGCCCAGAAATACAGCAAGATTTGTAAAGAAAACCCCTGTACCAGAAGTATCCTGAAGGACAAGGAGACACCTTGGCCTAAGGCATGGACTATACGAACTGGAAGTCATGGTAGGAAAACAGACACTGAAGCAGATATGAGAGTGACTAATGATTAGTGGAGATTATAGACCAGATTTTTCCTTCTCCTGAGACCATGGCAAATTAAATCCCAAGGAACTTAAATGCCACTGTAGGGAGAAAGAGAGGGAAGACTGGAATCCTAAATTGGGCTGAGTTTACTTGAAATAATCAGTAATTATATTGGCAAATAGAAAGAACTAGAAAAGAATTTCAAAAGCTCTCCCCACTATATACACCACCCTACCTGCATTCATATCCATATAACCTACTTCCATCCAATTACTATGGAGAATGTCTATGATTATATCTAAATTCTAGTTCTCCAGTTGTGCACTGGATCCTATCCTCTCTCATCTACTCAAGAGGTATGCTTCAGCAATTGTCTCTTCTCTCTCCTATATCATCAGTTTTTCCTTCTTTTCTAGATTGTTCCCATCAGCAAATAAACATGCTATACTTACTTCCATCTTTAAAAAAAAAAAGCCCTTCCTTGATGAATAAGATATTTACACAGCACTAGAATATTGCCCCATAGATTTCTTTTTTACTTAATTACAAAATGGACAAGGTACTTTATAATGGAGAAATCTGGCAATCACTATTTTAACTAAGAGATCATATTTAGCATCAATAACAGTGGACAACCGAATGTTACGTGCCTCCTGATGGGATGTAATATAAAGTACACAACATAACTTAAAGGAATATTCTTGCCAAAAATGTTTAACCTGAATTTAATTAAACCCCTAGAGTTAATTTCCAGTTTATAGGCTGTTTAGATGAAAAAAGTTAATACAATGAACAAATCATTAGAAAAAGGACAAATAATTAGAAACAAATAATTAGAAACAGTTGTCCATAGGAAAACTAGCATAAATGCTTTACAAAATAAACATAATTAAGAAAAAAGTCACTAAGAATAAAAAGCAAGAGGACTTTTTTATATTAATAAATATTAATGAGACATAGTAATATACAATGTGTAAACTTTGGTTTCTGGGTTTTAAAATATATAAAAGATTTTTGGGCCAGGTGTGGTGGCTCACACCTGTAATCCCAGCACTTTGGGAGACCAAGGCATGAGAATCGCTTGGGCCCAGCAGTTCAAGACCAGTCTGGGCATAGGAAGATCCCATCTCTACAAAAAATTGTAAAAATTTTCTGGGCACGATGGTGCACAACTGTGGTTCCAGCTATTCGGGAGACTGAGATGGAAGGATCACTTGAGCCCAGGAGGTTGAGGCTGCAGTGAGCCATGATTGTGCCACTACACTCCAGCCTGGCTGACAGAGTGAGACCCGGTCTCAAAAAAAAATTTCTTTTAGCTAATGGGGAGAATGTGAATATGACTGGATATTAGGTGATATGGAATTATCATTAATTTTCTCAGATGTGATAGTGGTATTGTGGATATATAGAAGAATGTCTTTATTCTTGTGATATGCAGATTGAAGTATTTATGGGTAAAGTGTCACAATATCTGTAACTTACTTTTAAAACTCAACAAACAACTTGAAGAGAAAGAGAGCAAGCAAATATGGCAAAACATTAAAAATTGTTAAATCCAGGTGAAGGATATATGAGTGTACGTTAGATTTTTCTTTCCAATTTTCTGTAGGTTTGAAGTTTTCCAAAGTAAAAAGATCTTTTGTAATGCTCCCATTGACAGCATATCCCTGTCAAGGCAATTAATGCTCCATTTCTCTGCTTCCTTTGGAAATTTTTTTTGAAAGATTTGTCTATGCTCTTTTACTTCCTCTCTTCCCATTCTCTTTTAAATCTACTTGAAATAGCCTAACTCCTCACCTCTTCACAAAAACAGATGTTGGCAAGGTCACTGATGACCTTCATACAGTCAAATCCAACGATCAATTCTCAGACCTTATCTTACTCAACCTATCATCAGTGTTTGATACACTTGATTGGTCCTGCCTCTTGAAACACTTGCTTTACTTGACTCTAAGACAGCATGTTCTCTTGATTTTCCTCCTACTACAATGACAGCTCCTTCTATTCTCTTTTGCTGGACTATGTCATATACCTAAGCTCTAACAGTGAGGTCTCCCAAAGTTCAGACCTGAGACCTCATCTCTATCTAGACTTCTTTCATAGATAATGGCATACAGTCTCTGGACTTTAAATACCATCTATATACACTACTTGGACTTCTATCCTGAATTCCTACATTCATACACCAAATGCTTATTCAATAGTATTTACTTATTCAGTAAACGATGCTTGGAAAACATCAATGCTTGGAAAACATATTCTTTCCTGTTGAATTATCTTTCCCTTAAATCCTTTTCAACAGGTTATTTGCATGCAAAAGAATGAAGCTGGACTCCTACCTCACACCATATACAAAAATTAACTCGGCCGGGCGCGGTGGCTCAAGCCTGTAATCCCAGCACTTTGGGAGGCCGAGATGGGTGGATCACGAGGTCAGGAGATCGAGACCATCCTGGCTAACACGGTGAAACCCCGTCTCTACTAAAAAAAAATACAAAAAACTAGCCGGGCGAGGTGGCGGGCGCCTGTAGTCCCAGCTACTCGGGAGGCTGAGGCAGGAGAATGGCGTAAACCCGGGAGGCGGAGCTTGCAGTGAGCTGAGATCCGGCCACTGCACTCCAGCCTGGGTGACAGAGCGAGACTCTGTCTCAAAAAAAAAAAAAAAAACAACAACAACAACAAAAAAAAAACAACAAAAATTAACTCAAAATGTATTATAGAAATAATTATAAAAACAAGTAATATAAAACTCTTAGACAAAAACATAAGTATGAATTTTATGACCTCAGTTTAGGCAGCAGGTTCCTAGCTATAATGCCAAAAACACTAGTGACAAAAGAAAAAATAGATAATTTTGGACATTTTCAAAATGAAAAATTTTTGTTCTTTAGTGGATGCCATTAAGAAAAGACAACCTACAGAGATTATCCTGGGTAACATAAAATAAAATAAAGAAAAGACAACCCACAGAATGGGAAAAAATATTTATAAATTATATATGATAAAAGATTTGTAACCAATATATATAAGAGATTTGCCTGATTCAACCATAAAACTTCAATAACCCAATTTTAAAATGAGCAAATAATCTGAATAGATTTTTTTTGAAAAAGAAAACAAATAGCCAATGAGCACATAAAAAGATGCTCAATATTCTTAGTTATTAGGGAAATGTAAACCAAAATCACAATGAAACACTACTTCACTACCACTAGGATGGCTATAATTAAAAAGACAGATAATAACAAGTACTGGTGAGGATATGGAGAAATTGGAACACTCATATATTGTTGGTGGAAATGTAAAATGGTGCAGCCACTTTAGAAAATAGGCTGAGTCTACGAAATGGGAGAAAATTTTTGCAATATATACATCTGACAAAGGGCTAATATCCAGAATCTACAAAAAAACAAATTTACCAAAAAAAAAAAAGAAAAAAAACCTCATCAAAAAATGGGCAAAGGATATGAACAGACACTTCTCAAAAGAAGACATTTATGCAGCCAATAGACATGAAAAAAATGTTCATCATTACTGGTCATTAGAGAAATGCAAATCAAAACCACAATGAGATACTATCTCATGCCAGTTAGAATGGTGATCATTAAAAAGTAAGGAAACAACAGATGCTGGAGAGGATGTGGAGAAATAGGAACACTTTTACACTATTGGTGGGAGTGTAAATTCATTCAATGATTGTGGAAGACAGTGTGGTGATTCCTCAAGGATCTAGAACTGGAAATACTATTTGACCCAACAATCCCATTACTGGGCATATACTCAAAGGATTATAAATCATACTACGATAAAGACACATGTACACATATGTTTATTGTGGCACTATTCACAGTAGCAAAGACTTGGAACTAACCCAAATGTCCACCAATGATAGACTGGATTAAGAAAATGTGGCACATATACACCATGGAATACTATGCAGCCATATAAAAGGATGAGTTCATGTCCTTTGCAGGGACACGGATGAAGCTGGAAACCATCATTCTCAGCAAACTATCAGAACACTGAATGTTCTCACTCATAAGTGGAGGTTGAACAATGAGAACACATGGACACAGGGAGGGGAACATCACATACTGGGGCCTGTCAGTGGGTTGGGCAGGGGGTAGGGGAGAGATAACATTAGGAGAAATACCTAATGTAGGTGATGGGTTGATGGGTGCAGCAAAGCACCAGGGCATACCTATGTAACAAACTGCATGTTCTGCACATGTAACCCAGAACTTAAATTATAATTTTTTAAAAAAAGAAAGAAAATAGGCTGGGAATTCCTCAGAAGATTAAACAGAGTTATTATATAAACCATTAATTCTACCACAAAGTATATATTCAAGAGAAACACAAACATATGTTACACACAAAAATTTGAACAAAAATGTTTATAGCAACATTGTTCATAATAGCCAAAAAATAGAAACAACTTAAATGTTCATCAACCAATGAAGATATATAAAAATGTGGTATATATACATATAATGCAATTGTATTTGGAGATAAAGGAATGAAATACTGATACACGCTGCAACATGGATGAACCTCAAAAACGTTATTGCTAAGTGAAAGAAGGCAGACACAAAAGACAATGTATTATTACATTTATATGAAATGTCCAGAATAGGCAAATCCTTAGAGACAGAAAGTAGATGAGTGGTTGCCAGAGGCTGAAGGGAGGAGTTAATGGGCAATGACTGTTAATAGGTATGGGATTCATTATGAGGTGTTAAAATGTTCTGGAGTTTGGGCCGGGTGCAGTGGTTCACACCTGTAATCCCAGCACATTGGGAGGCTGAGACAGAAGAATTGCTTGAGCCCAGAAGTTTGAGACCAGCCTGGGTAACATAGTGAGACCCCCATCTCTAAAAATAAAAATATATATAAGTATTAAAATGTTCTGGAATTAGACAGTGGTGAAGGTTGCACAATTCTGGTAATTTTTTTTTTTTTTTTTTTTTGAGACCGAGTCTTGCTATGTCACTAGACTGGAGCGTAGTGGCACTATCTTGGCTCACTGCAACCTCCGCCGCCCAGGTTCAAGCATTTCTCCTGGCTCAGCCTCCCGGGTAGCTGGGACTACAGGCGCGCACCACCATGCCCAGCTAATTTTTGTATTTTTAGTAGAGACAGGGTTTCATCATGTTGGCCAGGATGGTCTCGATCTCTTGACTTCGTGATCTGCCCACCTCAGCCTCCCAAAGTGCTGGGATTACAGGCTTGAGCCACCGTGCCCAGCCACTCTGGTAATTTTTTAAATCACTATAAAACATACTATAAAATACACTGATTTTAAAAATCACTGACTTGTACACTTTAAAAGGATGTATTTTATAGTATGTTAAAGTCATGTGCCACGTTATGACATTTCAGTCAATGACAGACCACATACGACATTGGTCCCATGAAATTATAATGGAGCCGAGAAATTCCTGTTGATGTCATAGTCAATATAATATCATAGTGCATCACATTACTCATGTATCTGTGGCCATGCTTGTGTAAACGAATCTGCTCTCCCAACTGTATAAAAGTATAGCACACAAAATTAAGTACAGTACCTACTACTGGGTAACAATAATAAATGACTATGTTATTGGTTTATGTATTTACAAAGGGACACAAGGCAACTTTTGGGAATGATGAATATATTCATAATATTGGTAGTGATGGTAGTGATGGTTTCATAAGTATATATGTATGTCAAAATTTATCAGATTGTATTAATATACCTTAAATAGGCTGAGTAAGGTGGCTCACACCTGTAATCCTAACATTTTAAGAGGCTGAGGTTGGCAGTTCACTTGAGGTCAGGAGTTCAAGACCAGCCTGGCCAAAATGGCTAAACCCCATCTCTACTAAAAATACAAAAATTGGCTAGGCCTGGTGTTGCACACCTGTAATCCCAGCTACTCGGGAGGCTGAGGCACAAGAATCGCTTGAACCCAGGAGGCAGAGATTGCAGTGAGCTGAGTTTGCACCACTGCACTCCAACCTGGGCGACAGAGTGACACTGTCTCAAACAAGCAAAAAAACAGACCCAAATTGTACACCTCAAATATATGCCACTTATTTTATATCAATTTTACCTAAAGAAGACTGTAAATACTTCTATCTATACCAAAGATCAAATCATTCTGAAAACTGTAAATACTTCTATCTATTCCAAAGAACAAATAATTCTGATATTGAGTTAATGGCCTCCCAATTACTTCAGCTAAATCACCTCTTCCCATGCCAATTCAGTCTTCACTCTGTCCCTAGGATTAACTTTTTAAAACATTTGGCATTCCCATAACTCCTCCTCTTAAAAACTTCCATTGTTCCCCACTGAATATAGTTCTAAAGGACACTTTCCTTCATATAGTCTCATCCTACCTTCTAAGCTCATCTCTTTCTGGTCCCCTTCAGGTTCTTTCGTACTCCTGCTACAATGCATTTCTTACCTAGTCTTTAGACATTCGGTTTCTTCTGCTTAGAACGCCCTTATCCTTCCATGACCTGCCCCAACTTCTCAGCCTAGAGAATTACTACTTACCTTTCAAGATTCTGTTCAAATAGTACATTCTATGTGAAGCCTTTTTAATTTCTTCCAGCCATTCTTTCTCTCCTCATTGTTCTCATGACTCTTGCACTTTCTTTTTTACCACTTTGCAGTGTAAAGTTTGTTTTTATATCTGTCCTCATCAAAAAAAATTGTGTCTCTTAGCCCCAGAGCTTAGTACAGTATCTGCCACAGAGCAGCAATTCCGTAATGCTAGATGAATAAATGAAAGTACATTCAGTGATGGTTATTAATAGTTTTAATATATTTTATGATGTTTTAAAAATATTTTTAATAATACAGCAATCAGTTTTAATAGGGTATTTGGAGAATCTCTTAAAATAATCACATAGTCTTTGCATATACCAAAAACCATGTTTATAAAACTGGTAAAATAAAATGATTTTGTGCTATGTTTAGGGCTTCCCCACAATCTAACTATCAGATGATTAAAAATTTGCCAAAGAAATTCTGAAGATCACCTAGTAAGAAGAGCTAGAAAGAGAGATGTGGCTCATTCATCCTTGAGACTAAAGGGTATATTCTCATTTTGACGTTCAACGATTTATATATTCAACTCCCATTAATGCTAATGGGAATTGTGCACATAAATTTTCACAAACTGAGATGAGAACACATCCCTAAACGTGCAAGCCAGGGATACATGCAGATGCTATAATTCCAAAGCCTAAGAAACTAAACCCATAATTAAAACGTGTGGATCTCTCAGTGGCAGCAGATTGAGTTGCTAACACACTTACAGGTCCAATTCATCACAATATGTCTATAGCCTTCCAGCCTCTAACAGTCCTGGAAGGCAACAGATGCCAGTGAACCGCAGACTGGCTTGTCCGGGAGAAAGGTCAGCAATGGAACCCTGTTGGGAGAAGGAAAAGGCAGTAGGGTAGAAAGGAGAAAACTGTCTGGGGAAGTAGAAACTTGCCAAAGATCCTTTTGTCTCCTGCTCTACCACCTTGGTCCTTTTACTTGACAGTTACATCTACTTAGAAGAGGGTTCATGAATCTAAAAACTTTGAATGAAAGCCACATAATCTGTCCGTAAGAGGCTATTTGGAAAGCTGATTTACTACCCACAACATTCCATAGAAATGTTATGCTTGAGAAAGTATTTCTGAAAATCTGAATCTCCTCTAAAGGGAATATGAATCCATGACTTGGCATAACATATGATCATAATCACTAGGTCTTTACAGACTCATTCCAATTTCAACAAGTTATTCTTGTCATAAATTTACTTCCAAGTTTAATCCCACCAAAAGCAGAAAGATACTATATTGAATGTAGCCTAGGGAAAATCATATTGAATTTGAAATTCAAAGGTAAAGATTCAAGTTTCACTGGACACAAAATCTCTCTGAGCCACAATTTTCTCTACTGGAAAATCAGAGGTGATAATCCTTGCCCTACTTATCTCTTAGGGTTATTAGAAATTTGCATGGGCTGGGCGCAGTGGCTCACGCCTGTAATCTCAGCACTTTGGGAGGCCGAGTCGGGTGGATCACGAGGTCAGGAGATTGAGACCATCCTGGCTAACACAGTGAAACCCCGTCTCTACTTAAAAAAAATACAGAAAATTAGCCGGGTGTGGTGGCGGGCGCCTGTAGTCCCAGCTACTCGGGAGGCTGAGGCAGGAGAATGGCTTGAACCCGGGAGGTGGAGCTTGCAATGAGCCGAGATCGCGGACTGCACTCCAGGCTGGGCAACAGGGCAGGACTCGGTCTCAAAAAAAAAAAAAAAAAAAAAGAAAAAAGAAATTTACATGAAAGCATTTGAAAATATCAACATTAGCTTCTGTGCTCAGTAATTTTTTTTTAGAGATATATATATGCTAAATGCATATATGATTACAGTATGTAATATATATAGTATATATACACTATATATAATATATAATATATATAGTATATAACTCTCTCTATATAGATATATACATAGTTATCCCCCCCAAAAGAAATCTTTGAAAATGGCCTCTTTTACTGAAAAACAACTGAATTCTCAAGTCTTTTTCATAATCCTATCTTCTCTATCCTTCCCTCCCTCGACTCCCCTCACGCTTTTTTTTGGAGACAGAGTCTGTCACCCAGGCTAGAGTGCAGTGGCATACTCACAACTCACAGCAGCCTCAACCTTCTGGGCTCAAGCAATCCTCCTACCTCAGCCTCTCTAGTAGCTGGGACTACAGGCATGTGCCACCACAGCCAGCTAATTTGTGTATTTTTGGCAGAGACATGGTTTTGCCATGTTGCCCAGGCTGGTCTCAAACTCCTGGGCTCAAGTGATCCACCCATCTTGGCCTCCCAAAGTGTTGGGATTACAGGCGTGAGGCACGGAGCCCAGCCCTCTCAATCACCTTGATTAGGAGAGTCCTCTAAAGTCCTAAACACAACCACTTCCTTGCTGGGTGATATTGGGAAGTTACATAATCTCTGAGATTCCATAAATCTGAAAATTCTGAGATTCTGGTATTCTGTTTCCTCACCCCAAAAGTGAAGATAATAACATCTGTCTTGGTTTCCTCATTGGATTAGTATGACAACCAAACATCTCAACAGCAAGAAACAACAAACAATCCAATCACAAAATGGGCAAACGATGTGACAGACATTTATCAAAAGAAGATATACAAATGTCCAACAAATATATGAAAAAATAGTCAATATCACTAATCATCAGGGAAATGTAAATCAAAACCACAATGAGATATTTAGAGCCTCATTCCAATTTCAACCACGATGAGATATCATCTCACCCAGTTAGATAGCTACTATCAAAAAAACATAAATAAATAAACAACAACAAAACAAGTGCTGGCAAGAATGTAGAGAAAAGGAAACTCTTATACACTGTTGGAGGGAATGTAAATTAGTATAACCAGTATGGAGATCTCTTAAAAAAAAAATCAGTATATTGAAGAGATACCTGCACTCCCATGTTTATTGCAGCACTATTTGCAATAGCCAAGATGTGGAATCAACCTAGGTGTCCAACAACAGATGAATAAAGAAAATATAGTATATATACACAATGGAACATTATTCAGCTATAAAAAAGAATGAGGCCGGGCATTGTGGCTCACACCTGTAATCCCAGTACTTGGGAGGCTGAGGCGGGCAGATAACTTGAGGCCAAAAGTTCAAGACCAGCCTGGCCAACATAACAAAACCCCATCTCTACTAAAAATAGCCAGGCACGGGGGTGCATGCCTGTAATCCCAGCTACTCAGGAGGCTGAGGCATGAGAATCGCTTGATCTGGGAGGCAGAGGTTGCGTGAGCCAAGATTGCACCACTGTACTCCAGCCTGGGCGACAGAGAGATTCTGTCTCTAAATAAATAAATAAGAATGAAAGCCTGCCATTCTCCGCAGTATGGATGGAAGTGGAGGACATTATGTTAAGTGAAATACACCAGGAACAGTTTTAAACACTTCATGTTCTCTCTCATATGAGGAAGCTGAAGAAAGTTGATTTCATACAAGTAAAATGTACCGTAGACATTACAAGAGGCTAAGAAGGGTAGGGCAAAGGAGATGATTGGGAGAAACTTGTTAAAAGATACAAAATTATACCTAGATGGGAGGAAAAAGTTATAGGGTTCTGTACCACTGTAGGATGACTATGGCTGACAATAATATATATTTTCAAATAGCTAAAAGAGAGGATATTGAATGTTCCCAACACAAAGAAATGATAAACATTTGAGAATATGGATATGCTAATTACCCTTATCTGATCACTCTACATTTTATGTGTCAAAACATCACTATATGCCCCATAAATATGTACAATCATCGTGTGTCAGTTAAAAAAAAAATCAAAAGAGATCATGTAAGCTATAAAGGACCCTATAGTTGAGTAGACTCAAGACTTAAGCTGGTATTTTTGAAAACCTACTGTATGCTGGGCACTAGGCTAAATATTGTGCTTAAAAAGAGGCTAGTGAGTCCCTCTGTAACAGTTACCACAGAAATCCCTAGAAGTTTATGTTTTTTCCTCTTCATCCTTTTCCCACTTCTCTATTTATGATCATTAATTACGATTATTCGTATGCTCTCTTGTACTTTGAAATACAGAAATACTGGGAACTACACAGCACAGAAAGAAGTGGCCACAGCAGGACAAAGGAGAACTTAGACTCTGAACAAGAGATTTGGCAAAAGTCTAAACAGAGGAAAGGTGTGTGATGGGGTGTCTAAGACTATTCCCAGGCTGAATGACTGAGGGCAAAAATGGTGGAGGAGGGGTGCCACTGGATGTCTGGGGTCAAAAATAAGTGTTGTAAGTTTGATAAACAGTATTCTTTCCTGAATAAAATTACCTAGGAGATATGAATTGGTTGGCAGAAAAGAACATGGGGAAGGTAGTGGATGGTAGTACTACAGCTACAAAACATTTTGGGATCATAACAGGGGTATGTCCAGCATGCTGAAAGCAATCATATTTCATGTTTGGCTAGAAATATAGAAGTCCTGTTCTTACCCTCTCCATCACAATCCACATGCAAGTATCCATCATCCCTTTTCCCTCTCTATTCATAATTGCACTCCTCTTCGGGGTCCAAAGCAAAGTCCTCCAGATAGCCTGTTGATACAAGGAACTATGTATTCAACGTTTTCCACGTAGAGGTAGTCTGTTTGCTGGGATGCCCTTATATGATGACATAAAGCAGGCCTAGGGGACCAGGTATGCTCTCATTTTCATAATTCTGGATTTCATAATGTTATTCACTATCAAAGAGAGTATGTGTTATTCACACACATTTAATTATTCATTCCTCTTGAGAGGTTCTTGTTTACTTAAACTTATTGATTAACCTCTTAAAAGGAAAGCATAAAAATTTCTCCCTTTTAAAAATAATTTTACTCAGTAGGTTCCCTTGACTTTGATAAGAAGAGCTCAAGATTTAATACTTTAAGGAGCCTCCAAAACCATGGCAGACTTTTCCCCAAAAAAACTAGAACTAAAATAGAGTCTCTATCAGATCTCTGAATATACTGATTTTTTGTAAAGATTTCTGAAAAGAACCTTCCATGATTTTCACAAGAAATGGGGCCTTTCTTTTCCTCTATTTCCTCTATTGATGTGTGTTTTTCTGAAGTACAGCTTGCTTTCTATAATGTAATTTCTTGCCTTCCTATAAAACCAACGTAAAACAGTAGTATGAAAACAATGTAAAAACAATGGTGTAAATGAGAAATAAAAGAGGGTTTCATCAGCTACAGAGTTTCAGGTTTCTAGCAACAAGGAAGAATAAGGAGAGTTATAATGCATAAATATATTTCAGTCTTGAAAGTTAAAAATATATTAGTCAAATCTCCTTTAAGCAACTTCTAAACAGCATATAAGATTATATCAAAATCAATGAGACTTTAGATTCATTGTTATCAAATGAGAAACAAAACAAAAAATGTTAATAACTTGGTATTTTAAAAAGCACAGAATCCAAATAAAATAAACAGTAGCACAATTCATATTTGCAAGGAAGAATCAGAAGAATACATTGCCAGATGAACAGCCAGCCACTCAAAACAAACATGCATGTGTTCCCAATGCTGCATGAATAATAACCTTTCTCCTGTAACGGATGTATAACCAACAGCTGCATGTAATACAAATCATGTTCTCTAATTACTCTATCTCCATATATCCTATTTATATTGAGAAAATTCTCACTGTAAGAGAATTGTCTATTCATTACACCTGCTTGTCTCTATACAGAATTCAACTGGGAAACTCCATCACACCAAAACTATAATTTATCTTTGCCCTTCAAGAAACCTTAAATATAAGGAATAGGCGTAGTGGTCATTAGAAATCTGGTTCTATCAATCATTTACTGGCTATATGACCATGAGAAATACACTGAATCTCCCTGAGTCTTGGTTTCCTCATCTATTCTATGAGGATAGTGATACTCCCTTAGGGTAGTTGTGAGAATTAATTAATATGCCATTAAACCTCTAAAAACAAATACTATGAACTCAATGAACGGTAGCTATTAGACAAGTGATTTCATAAATTAAAAACTAGGTCATCCAAACTAAAAAAGAGAGAAAACACAAATAAAAAACTAAAATTAGAAGTTAAAGTGGAACCACTATTGACCTTACAGAAATAAAAAGAATTATAAAAGAATACTATGAACAAGTAACTATATATCAACAAATTAGATAACCAAGATGAAATAGGCAAATTCCTAGAAACACACAAATGACCTAAACTGACTTAAAAAGAAATAGAAAATCTCAACACACTTATAACAAATAAAGAGATTGAATCAGTAGTCAAAAAACCTTGGCTGGATGCCATAGCTCATGCCTGTAATCCCAGCACTTTGGGAGGCCAAGGTGGGAGGATCACTTGAGCTCAGGATTCGAGACCACCCTGGGCAACATAGTGAGACCCTGTCACTACAAAAAAAAAGAAAGAAAGAAAAGAAAAGAGAAAGAAAGGAAAAAAAGAAATGAAAGAAAAGAGAAAGAAAGAATAATTAAGGAGGGCTGGGCGCAGTGGTTCACACCTATAATCCCAGCACTTTGGAAGGCTGAGGCGAGTGGATCAACTGAGGTCAGGAGTTTGAGACCAGCCTGGCCAGTATGGTGAAACCTTTTCTCTACTAAAAACACAAAAACTAGCCAGATGTGGTGGTAGGCGCCTGTAATCCCAGCTACTCAGGAGGCTGAGCCAGGAGAATCACTTGAACCCAGGAAGCAGAGGTTGCGGTGAGCTGAGATTGCACCACGGCACTCCTGCCTGGGTGACAGAGTGAGACTTGGTCTCAATAAAAATAAAAATAAAAATAAAGAATAATTAAGGAAAAAAAAGAAAAAAAGAAAAAAACTCCCAACAAAAATACACTCCAGGACCAGATGGCTTCACTGGTGAATTCTACCAAACATTTAAAGAATTAACACCAATCAATGATTCTCAAGCTCCTCCAATAAATAGATGAGAAAGGAGCATTTCCCAAATCATTCTATAAAAACAGAATTACCCTGATATCAAAGCCAGATAAAGACATCACAAGAGGCCAGGAGCGGTGGCTCACACCTGTAATCCCAGCAATTTGGGAGGCCAAGGCGGGTGGATCACCTGAGATCAGGAGTTCGAGACCAGCCTCGTCAACAGGGTGAAACCCCATCTCTATTAAAAACACAAAAATTAGCCAGACGTGGTGGCACACACCTGTAATCCCATCTACTCGGGAGGCTGAGGCAGGAGAATCGCTTGAACTTAGAAGGCAGAGATTACAGTGAGCCAAGATTGCGCCATTGCACTCCAGCCTGGGTGATAGAGCAAGACTCTGTCTCAATAAATAAATAAATAAATAAACAAACAAACATCACAAAAAAAGAAAATCTTAAACGAATATCACTTATGAATATAGATCCCAAAATCCTCAGCAAAATACTGGAAAAATCAAATGATGTAATATATCACATCTATAGAATGAAGGGGAGAAAACACAAAGATCATATTGATTGATACAAAAAAGGCATTTGACAAAATTCGATACTCCTTCCTGATGAAGACACTAAGAAAACCAGGAATGAAAGAGAACTTCTTCAACAGGATGGTGATTTATAAAAAACCCAACAGCTAACATACTCAATGCCAAAACACTGAAACTTTTTCCCCAATATTAGGAATAAGACGAGAATGCCAGATTTCACCACAGCTATTCAACACTGAACTGGAAGTTCTAGCCAGAGCAATTAGACTAAAAAGAAAAAAAAAAAAAGGGCAAAATTGCAAATTTTATGCTACATATATTTTTCTGTAATAACAAAATGTATTTTATTTTATTTTATTTTTTTCGAGACACAGTCTTGCTCTGTTGCCCAGGCTGGAGTGCAGTGGCGCAACCTCAGCTCACCACAAGCTCCGCCTCCCAGGTTCAAGCCATTCTCCTGCCTTAGCCTCCCGAGTAGCTGGGACTACAGGTGCATGCCACCACGCCCAGCTAATTTTTTGTATTTTTAGTAGAGATGGGGTTTCACCGTGGTACCCAGGATGGTCTCAATTTCCTAACCTCGTCATCCACCCGCCTCGGCCTCCCAAAGTGATGGAATTACAGGCGTAAGCCACCATGCCCAGCCAAATTTTAATTATTTTTATTATCTTCTCATATCCTCCATGTCTTACCCTAGCCAAAAAAAGCTGGGCCATCTACAATACAGGCTGTCATAGCGTTATTTGCTTTCTCTTTAACATTAATCTGAGCTCATACAGGCTAAGGTAGAATTTGAAAGGGGTATAGGCAACAGTGGAAGAGAAATTAACCTTATTCACAAACTGAATGTTTGTGTACCCCCAAATTGTATATGTTGAAATCCTAACCCCCAGTGTGATAGTATTAGGAAGTGGGGGACTTTGGTAGGTGATTAGATCATAAGGGCAGAGCCCTGGTGAATAGGATTAGTGCCCTTTTAAAAGAAACCTCAGAGAGCTCCCTCACCCCTTCTGCCATGTGATGTCACAAGAAGCTGACGGTCTGCAACCTGGAAGAGGGCTTTCACCAGAATTTGAGTATGCTGGTACTCATTCTCAGACTTCTAGTCTTGAAGTTGCATTTCCAGAGCAAGCACATTGTTTTTAATTAGAATGCATTTTTTGGGGGTGGGGGCCAGGGGTTGTCTAGTAGAAGTTATAAAGGAAGGGCTTTAATGTCACTACAGGCAACTCTTTCGGTATTGCCACTGAAATTGCTCAAAATGTTATTGTCAAATGGCTTATTTTAAAACTGTTACCATTCTCACAGAAATCCTGGCATTTTCACTGCCAGTGCCCTATAAAATAATATGCTTTACATGGAAAACACATTTCCATTCAGAATTTATTATGTACCTACTATGTACAAAGTACAAGGTGAGATTTGGGGAATAGAGAAATCTAAAAGTCCAATAATTCATGAAGATGTCAATTTTGCATTAGTGACTGTTACCTAGATTCTGGATTGTGTCATGAAACGCTGTAATAGAAACTAATTTTCTAGGTCAAAATAACAAACAATCTTTTCCACTCCCCAAAGGCAAAGTTAGACAGAAATGTCACTAAAACTTAAGTATTTGTTCCATAATAATATAAAAATGTTTTTTCAAGAAAGCCTGGCATTGTCTTGTTCAGCGCCAGCTTTGTGATTTGGGTTTATTTGTAAGTAATGTATTCATTATCTATTGCTGCAGAATAAATTATCCCAAAACTTGGTGAGTTAAAACAATAATAATCATGTATTATCTCTTATCTCTCATAGTGTCTTTTCTTTTTTTTTTTTTTTCGAGACAGAGTTTCGCTCTTGTTGCCCAGGCTGGAGTGGAATGGTGTGATCTCGGCTCACCGCAACCTCTGCCTCCTGGGTTCAAGCGATTCTCCTGCCTCAGACTCCCGAGTAGCTGAGATTACAGGCCCAAGTAGCTGGGATTACAGGCATGCACCACCACACCCGGCTAATTTTGTATTTTTAGTAGAGATGGGGTTTCTCCATGTTGGTCGGGCTGGTCTCGAACTCCTGACCTCAGGTTATCCACCCTCCTCGACCTCCCAAAGTGTTGGGATTACAGGCTTGAGCCACCGTGCCCAGCCATCTCTCATAGTTTCTACAGGTCAGAAATATAGACAGGGCACAGTGGAGACAGCATGTGCTATGTGATTCCTGCAGCCTTAGCTAGAAGACTTGAAATTTGGAATTGTCTGAAAGTTCACTTACTCTCATTTGGTGCTAGCTGTTGGCTGGGGGTCCAGCTGAGGCTGTCAGCCAGAGCACCCATACATGCCATTTCTTTATGGTCTGGGCTTCCTCATTACATGGTAGTTGGGCTCCAACTGCAAGTATCCGAAGAGAGAGAGCCTTATAAAAGCTGTCTTTTATGACCGTCCTCTGAAGTAATGCAACATCTCTTAAATACAGCTTCTATTGATCAAGGCAGTTAAAAAATTCTGCACAGATTTGGCCGGTCGTGGTGGCTCACGCCTGTAATCCCAGCACTTTGGGAGGCCGAGGGGGGTCGATCACGAGGTCAAGAAATCAAGACCATCCTAACCAACATGGTGAAACCCCATCTCTATTAAAAATACAAAAATTAGCCGGGCATGGTGGCACACACCTGTAGTCCCAGCTCCTTGGGAGGCTGAGGCAGGAGAATTGCTTGAATCCACGAGGTGGAAGTTGCAGTGAGCCGAGATCGTGCCACTGCACTCCAGCCTGGCAATAGAGCGAGACTCCGTCTAAAAACAAAAAATCTGCACAGGTTCAAGTAAGGGGAATATAGATGAAGAACATGTGGGATAGGGCATGTGTTGCTCCTACCACCTTTGGAAACTATAATATGCCACAGTAAGGAGAAAGATACCGAGTGTTTCCTGCTGGCAAAAGCTTTAATTTACTGTATGCCCCTCTTCTAAACTTGTTGTTAATTGGGGCTGACATTTACTTACAGTCTTGTGTAAAGCACTTTCTTTTTTTCTTTTTCTTTTTTTTTTTTTTTTTTGGACAGAGTCTCGCTTTTTCCCCCCGGCCTGGAGTGCGGTGCCCAGATCTCAGCTCACTGCAAGCTCCACCTCCCGGGTTTACGCCATTCTCCTGCCTCAGCCTCCCAAGTAGCTGGGACTACAGGCGCCCGCCACCTCGCCCGGCTAGTTTTTTTTTGTTTTTTTTTTTGTATTTTTAGTAGAACGGAGTTTCACTGTGTTAGCCAGGATGGTCTCGATCTCCTGACCTCGTGATCCGCCCGTCTCGGCCTCCCAAAGTGCTGGGATTACAGGCTTGAGCCACCGCGCCCGGCCGTAAAGCACTTTCTTTAAAGAATTTTATTTAACTATTTTTAAGTAAAAGGCAAAGACTGATTTGGTAAGAAGACAGGTGACATGGCAAGATTTAGTTAGATCCATCTTGGCTAAACTTACCGCTGAGATTGATAGGTGAATTAGTTAGTTGGTCGGTTGGTTAATTCATATTTCACTTTCCTTCTACCATTAACTTGAGGTGGCCTATTCCTGCAATTTTAACTTCCATTGATGTTAGGTACCACTCTCATCATGATTTCTCCATGGTTCAATTGGATTTAAATTCCCATGCCTATGGCCTTATTCACGTCATTCTCAATGCCTAAGATATTACAACCATAATTGTCAAGCTGTTTTGTTGCAAATAATAGATATTTATTATAAGATTTGAAAAGGGCAATTTTCCTGATCTACATATTGATAGAGCCAGCATTCATGGAAACAAGATTTACAAATGAAGCTTTAAAAATAATCGAAACTTTCTTCTCTCTCTTAGAGCCCCCATGGTTTTTCTCACCTCTGCTGCTTCTTCCTATTTTCCTGTCTCTGTCCTCTTGGCTCCCCTCTACCCCTCTCTTGTCCTTCCCTACCCTCCTTTTTTCCCCTCTTTTCTTTCCCTCCCTCCCCCGTCCACTGTTCTTACTAATTTTCTCTCAACGAGCTTCTTCTGGGTGCACGAATCCTGCATGACTACCAGCCCCAGGTCTTTATCACAAAAGTCCAGCACCCAATGGACTATGATCTCTGTCTCCTAGGACAAATTCTTGAGACAGAATCTGAGTGGTCACCTCATCCCCACTAATCAACTGTGGCCAGGAAAAGTAGGATGTGATGAAAACATGGCCACTAAGGGCAGGTCCCCCAACCATTATGCTACACCAATTTCTTTCCTTCTTTTACATAGGTTGCTGGAAACAATTGGAAAATCCCTCAACCGTGAGTTGGAGCGCTATGATTTCCCCGTCTGGTTAGTGTGCTTTCTCCTTTGTTCTCTTACTCTCTCACACTCTCTCCTTTACTTCACAATAGTTTCAGTAAAAAATTATCTACACTTGGCCAGGCATGGTGGTTCATGCCTGTACTTTGGGAGTTCGAGGCGGGTGAATCACTTGAGGTCAGGAGTTCAAGACCAGCCTGACCAACATGGTGAAACCCCGTCTCTACTAAAAATACAAAAATTAGCTGGGTGTGGTGGCACAGACCTGTAATCCCAGCTACTCGGGAGACTGAGGCAGGAGAATTGCTTAAACCCGGGAGGCGGAAGCTGCAGTGAGCCAAAATCATGCCACTATACTCCCGCCTGGGCAACATAGTGAGACTCTGTCTCAAAATGACTAAATAAATAAATAAAAATTAGCTATGCTCAATGTTTTCAATTCTTCCTGACCTATTCATTAAACAAAAACAGCAACTGAAGCATCTGACCTTAGCATTTTGCTGAGACTGCCCTTGCCACTCCATACTTGTTGCCGATTCAAATGGACATGTCATGGTCCTTATCTTACTAGATGTCACTGAGGCAATGAACTCAATAAGCCACTCCCTTCTTTGTCATTTCTATTCTTTTTTTTTCTCTGAATAAATCTATAGAGAGGTTTTCCCAGCCATCTTTTAGTTTCTGGGATTTGTCTCTATTTTTCTTTTCTATTTAATTAAATTATCATTTCTTCCTTTTCCTTTTGGGAGTTTATTTTGATTCTAATTTCTTGAGCTAATCTTTATTTCACTTTAAATTTTTTTCAAAAATTTTTCTATTGTGGTAAAATTTCCCATTTTAACTATTTTAAGGATATAGTTCAGTGGCATTAAGTACATTTACATTGCATAACCATCACCACCATCCATCTCCAGAATTTTTGCACCTTCCTAAACTGAAACTCTGTACCCGCTAAACAATAACTCTTCATTCCCCCCTACCTCCAGCCCCTAGCAACCACCATTCTACTTTCTGTCTCTAGTTCATTAATTTTTAATATTTCTTATTTACTAATACATGAATTTAGCTACACTGCATTTTCCTCTAAGTATGCTTCTGCTGCTCTGTGTTTTGATATGTAGTGTTTTCACTGGTATTCAGTTCTAAATATTCCATAGTTCCCATTGCACTTTCTTCTTAGATCTATGAATTTGAAAGTGCAAGTATGTTTTTTAGATTCTAAAATGTAAGGGCTTTTAAACTCTCTTTTGATATTCACTTTTTATTATCTTGTAACTGGAATGCGTGCTCTGTCTAGGTTTGGTTCTTAAGAATATGTTAAACTTCCTTCTGGCCCAGTATGAGTCAATTTTTAAAAATATTGCATGGATGACTGGAAACAATGTGAAATGTATCAGAATACTCTATTAATAGTGACTTAAGCAATAATGACCTTCATCTTGCATAACTGGAAGTCTGGAGGTTGGGTGCTCCAGAGTTGAAAGCTTAGAGCAGTAGCTCACTTATGTCATTGAGGACGCAGGTTCTTTCTGTTCTTCTGTTCCTCACTCTCCTTGGTCATATGCTTGTTGTCTCATGAATAAATGGAGATGCCACAGTTCCCAACATAATGTCTTTACACCACTGTACCAAGCAGAGAAGAAGGGCATAGAAAGCTTTCTACTCAGGAAGCTCTTCTATTTTATCTGAGAAGAAAAACATTCCCGAAATCCCTATATCAGGCATTGCCTTACATCTCATTGGTCAAAATGAGACCCATGGCCATCTCAAGCTGCAAGGCACCTAGAAAGCAAGTATTACATGGAAAGGCGGAAGAAGATAGCCATGATGCATCCCCTCTGGTGGAGGAAATTCCACTGTTTTAAATGAGTGGCTCCCTGTGTCAACAAAATAGGAAATAAGCACTGACATTCCTCCTATCTGCAATTAAATACTTTGACCCCAAAATGACCTCTTCTTAGAGCTGATTGGCCAGAACTAGCTAATTCTACCAAAATCCCAAGCAATGATGACACCAGATGCTGGCAAGGATATGGAGGAACAGGAACTCTATTTCATTGCTGGTGAGAACACAAAATGGTATCGCCACTTTGGAAGACAGTCTGGAAGTTGCTTATAAAGCTAAACATACTTTTATCATATGATCCAAAATCCAAAAGCATTTTGCATGCTTTTTGCCATTTGTAGACCTTCTTTGGTGAGGTATTTGTTCACATCTTTGGCCTATTTTTAAATTGGATTGTTTTCTTATTGTTGATTTATAAGAGTTATCTGTATATTTTGGATAACAGTCCTGTATCAGATATTCCTTTTGCAAATATTTTCCTCCTGTCTGTGGCCTCTCTTCACATTCTCTTGACAGTGTCTTTTGTGCAGAGCAGAAATGGCCAACTTCAAGGGAGCTAAGAAGCATAGTTTTCCATGTGCCCAGAAAACAATGTTGGTGAATAATAGAAATAGCTACCACACCATCCACTGAGATTTTCATTTCTATTAGTTCTATGAGATTTGGGTTTTGCTTCGTGTGCGTGTGTGTGTGTATGTGTATTTGTTTGTTGTTTGTTTGTTTCAGAATACCTGCTCTTTTTCTCTTCTTTTCTTTTCTTCTTTTTGAGACAGGGTCTCATTCTCTTCCCCAAGTTGGAGTGCAGTGGCACAGTGGTAGCTCACCACAAGCTCAAACTCCTGAGCACAAGCGATTCTTCCACCTCGGCCTCCCAAAGTATTGGGATTACAGGTGTGAGCCACTGTGCCCTGCCCCTGCTCTTTTTCGTAGTAGACTTGATTTTAAGATCAGTTTTAGGTTCACAACAGAAAGAATAAAGAATTCTCATATATCTCCTGTGTCGCATTAATACAGCCTTCTCAGTCTGGGCGTCCTCCACCAGGGTGGTACATTTGTTACAACTGATGAACCTACATCGGACACATCATTGTCACTCAAAGTCTATAGTTCACATTAGGGTCCAATCTTGTTGTTCCACATTCTATGGGTTTTGACAAACGTGTAATGACATATATCCACCATTATAGTATCATATAGAAGTTTCACTGCCTTAAAAATCTCCTGTGATTTGCCTATTCATCCCTCCCAACTTCCTAACTTCTGGCAACCACCGATCTTTTTACTGTCTCCATAATTTTGCCTTTTCCAGAATGTCATGTAGTTGGAATCATACACTATGTGACCTTTTCAGATTGGTTTCTTTCATTTAGTAATATGCATTTTGGGTTCTTCCATGTCTTTCTATGGCATGATAACTCATTCCTTTTCAACACTGAATATCCATTGTCTGGGTGTACTACAGTTTATTTATCCATTCATCTACTGAAAGACATTTTGGTTGCTTCCAAGTTTTGGCAATTAAATAAGTCTGCTATAAACATCTGTGTTCAGGTTTTTGTGAGGACATAGCTTTCAGTTCATTTGGGTAAATACCAAGGACTGCAATTTTGGATCATATGATAAAAGTATGTTTAGCTTTATAAGTAATTTCCAGACTGTCTTCCAAAGTGGCCATACCATTTTGTGTTCTCACCAACAATGAAATAGAGTTCCTGTTGCTCCAAATCCTTGCCAGCATCTAGTCTCATCACTGCTTTGGATTTTGGCCATTGTAATTGGTGTGTATTGGTATCTCATTGTTTCAATTTGCAATTACCTAATGACATATGATATTAAGCATTTTGTATGCTTTTTGTCATCTGTATACCTTCTTTGGTGAGGTATCTGTTCAGATCTTTGGCCTATTTTTCAATTGGGTTGTTTGTTTTCTTATTGTTGATTTGTAAGAGTTATCTGTATGTTTTGGATAACAGTCCTGTATCAGATACGGCTTTTGCAAATACTTTCCTCCTGTCTGTGGCCTCTCTTCTCATTCACTTGACAGTGTCTTTTGCACAGAGCAAAAATTTTGATTTTAATAACTCTAGCTGATCAATTAATTCTTTCATGGACTATATCTTTGGTGTTTCATTTAAAAACTCTTCACCATGCCCAAAGTAATCTAGATTTTCTGCTATGTTATTTTCTAGGAGTTTTATAGTTTTGTGTTCTACATTTTGATCTGTAATCCACTTTGAGTTAATTTTTGTGATGGGGTAAAATCTGTGTCTAGATTCATTTTTTTGCGTGTGGATGTCCTGTTGTTCCAACACCGTTTGTTGAAAAGATCGTCTTTTCTCCATTGTAGTACCTGTGCCCCTTTGTCAAAGATCAGTCGACTATAGTTATGTGGGTCTGTTTCTAGGCCCTCTATTCTGTGTCATTGATCTATTTGTCTGTTCTTTCACCAATACCACACTGTCCAGGTTACTGTAGCTTTATAATAAGTCTTAAAGGCAGGAAGTGTCAGTCCTCTGACTTTGTTCTTCTAATTCATTATTGTGTTATATATTCTGGGTCTTTTGCCTCTATATATTAACTTTAAAATCAGTTGGTCAATATCTACAAAATAACTTGCAGGCATTTTAGATTGCATTGAATCTATAAATCAAGCTGGGAGGAACTGACATCTTGACAATATTGAGACTCCTGTCTATGAACATAGAGTACCTCTTCCAGTATTTAGTTGTACTTTTATTTCTTTCATCAGAATTTTTAAGAGCAATAAATTACACTTTTATTTTAAAATATTTCTAATGTATGTAAAAGTACACAGAACAATGTAACAAACATTCATGTACACTTAATATTGTCATTGAGGCATGTTTATATAATTTTTAATTGATTCATATATTCCTCCCCTTTTTCTTTTTTTTTACCATTTTAACCATTTTAAATTTTACAGTTCAGTAGTGTTAAATACATTCATATTGTTGTGAAACAGTTCTCCAGAACTTTTTTATCCTGCATGTCTGAAACTATACACATTAAACAAATGCCCTTTCCTCTCTCCCACTTGTCACTTGTAATCACCATTCTTTTATTTAATTTTTTATTTTAAGTTCAGGGGTACATTTACAAGATGTGCAGGTTTGTTACATAGGTAAATGTGTGTAATCACCATTTTACTTTTACAGTCACTGTTTCTATTAATTTAATAATGTTATATACCTCATATAAGTAGAATCATGCAATATTTGTCTTTTTGTGGACGATTTGTTTCATTTAACATAATTTCCTCTAGGTTTATTCATGTTAGCATGTGGCGAGATTCCCTTCCTTTTTAAGGTCGAATAATATTCTATTGCATGTCTATACTACATTTTGTTTATTCATTTGGCTATTGATGAACATTTGGGTTGTTTCCTACTGTTAACTATTGTGACTAATGCTGCTTAACCCATTTATGCCTGAGGTTGCAGTTTTTTGAATTTTATGACATGTGTGAAAAATCAGACCTTGGCAATAACTTTGAGCAGTAGGATATAAATAACGCCCACATGCTTAGTGTTCCACAAATGGAACACTAGGCATAAATGGATGCTGCTATGAACATGAGTATACAAATGTCTGTCTGAAACTCTACTTTCTGTTCTTCTGGATATTGTAATAGTCCACTTTTACCCTCCAATAAAGACATATCTGAGACTGGGTAATTTACAAAGAAAAGAAGTTTAGGCCAGGCATGGTGGCTCATGCCTGTAATCCCAGCACTTTAGGAGGCTGAGGCAGGCAGGTCAGGAGTTTGTGACCAGCCTGGCCAACATGGTGAAACCCTGTCTCTACAAGAATACATAAATTAACTGGGTGTGGTGGCGCGTGCCTGTAATCCCAACTACTCAGGAGGCTGAGGCAGGAGAATCGCTTGAACCCAGGAGGCGGAGGTTGCAATGAGCCGAGACTGCGCCATTGCACTCCAGCTGGGGTGACAGAGTCTGTCTCAAAAGAAAAAAAAAAAAAAGAAGAAGAAGCTTAATTGACTCACAGTCCCACATGGCTGCAGAGGCCTCAGGAAATTTATAGTCATGGAGGAAGGAGAAGAGGCGCATCTTACATGGTGGCAGGTGAGAGAGAGTGAGTGTGTGAAGGAGGAGCTATCAGAGGCTTATAAAACCATCAGCTCTCATGAGAACTCGATCACTATCACAGGAACAGCATGGGGTACACCACCCCATGATCCAATCACCTCCCACCAGATCTCTCGCTCAACACAGGAGGATTATGGAAATAACAATTCAAGATGAGATTTGGGTGGGGACAGAAAGCCAAACTATATCAGATACATATCCAGAAGTGAGGGTGCTAGATTAAATGGTAGTTCTATTTTTAATTTTTAAATGAAACTCCATACTGTTTTCCATAGCAGTTGCACCATTTTACAATCCTATAAGGGTTCCAGTTTCTCTACATTGTCACCAACACTTGTTATCGTTTTTTAAAGTAGCCATTCTAATGGGTATCAAGTATATCTCATTGTTGTTTTGATTTGCTCTTCCCTAATGATTGGTAATGTTGAGCATCTTTTCATATGCTTGCTAGCAATTTGTACATCTTCTTTGGAGAAACATCTATTTAAGTCTTTCTCCATTTTTTAAACAGGGTATTTGCTTTTTTGTTGTTAAGTCATAGGAATTCTTTAAATATTGTGAATTTAAACCTTATTAGATTTATGATTTGCAAATATTTTCTCCCTATTCTGTAGGGTGCCTTTGACTCTGTTGATTGTGTCCTTTGATGCACAAAAGTATTTAAGTTTGATGTAGTCTCGTTTGCCTATTTTTGCTTTTGTTACTTGTGCATTCACTGTCATAGCCAAGAGATTGTTGCAAAGTCCAACGTCATAAAAATTTCCCCTGTTTTCTTCAAAGGATTTTTTTTTTTTTAAGACAGAGTTTCACTCTTGTTGCCCAGGCTGGAGTGCAATGGCACGATCTAGGCTCACCACAACCTCCGCCTCCCAGGTTCAAATGATTCTACTGCCTCAGCTTCCCAAGTAGCTGGGATTACAGACATGTGCCACCATGCCCGGCTGATTTTGTATTTTTAGTAGAGACAAGGTTTCTCCATGTTGGTCTGGTTGGTCTCAAACTCCCAACCTCAGGTGACCTGCCCACCTCAGCCTCCCAAAGTGCTGGGATTACAGGCATGAGCCACCACGCCCAGCCTTCTTCAAGGGATTTTATAGTACTGAGTCTCATGTTTAGGTCTTTAATCTATTTTGAGTTAATTTTTGAATATGGTGTAAGATAAGAGTCTAATTTCACTCTTTAGCATTTGGATATCTCCTTTTACCAACACCATTTGTTGAAGACACTGTCCTTTCCCCCATTGAGTGGTCTTAACATTCTCGTCAAAGATCATTTGACCTTATGTGGAGGGTTTATTTCTAGGCTGTTTATCCTATTCTGTTGTTCTATTTGTCTGTCTTTATGTCAATACACATTGTTTTGATTACCATGGCTTTGCAATATACTTTGAAATCAGGAAGTGTGAGTCTTCCAACTTTGTTCTTTTTAAAAAATGTTTAGTTTTTGGGGTTCTGTGAGATTCCATATAAATTTTAGGATAAATTTTTCTATTTCTGCAATAAATATCATCAGGATTTTGAAAGGATTATGGTGAATTGTAGATTGATTTGGGTCGTATGAGCATCTTAACAATATTAAGACTTCTGATCCATGAATATGGGATGTCTTTCCATTTGTTTGTCTTTTTAAACTTCTTTCAGCAATGTTTTGTAGTTTTCAGTGTACATGTCTTTAATCTCTTTGGTTAGGTTATTTTGTTTTATTTTTTTCAATGCTATTATAAATAGAATTGTTTACTGAATTTCCTTTTTGAATTGTTCATGTTAGTGTATAGAAATGCAACTGATTTTTATGTGTTGATTTTGTATCCTGCAACTTTGCTGAATTCATGTATCAGTTATGGTTTTTTAAAGTTTCGTGATTTTCCTCATATAGATTTTGTACCATAGTTTGTTACTTGCTCATTTTTTATACAATTGCACTTACTTCAGTATGGCTTCTATTCTTCCTTTAATATGTATATCATTATAAACATTTATTGTACAAGCTCTTTCAAATTATTCTATTATTTCTGGTTCTTAGGGTGCAAATAGTATTACTTACATCTGATAACTATTCCTCATGGAGGGTTTTTTTCTTTATAAGGTTTGTAATTTTTTTCTATTTCATTTTTAGAGGAGTTTATATGCTCTATGGCAGAGATAGGTGCCTCTGGGTTGTAAAGGTATGGACAACGACGCAATATTTTCAGTTGTTTCTGCAGACATGTTTCTTCCAATGGTATCAACAGTTCTGGATTATTTCTTGAATTATGAATCCTACATCACGGAGGTAGAATAAATTTAAGCCCCACACATACATATAGCATAAGCCTGAGATTTCAATTTCCTGGACAGATGGCAATGCCCCCAGACAGATGGCAAACTTCTTTACCACATATCTGGGACAGAGGAAGAGGAAGAGTTTTTCTAGACTGTGAGTGTAAGAACCTCTAACTTCTAGGCTGTATACAGGGGCAACAATTCCAGGTTCTGTACCTTGCGTAGGCTTATTAGCCAAATCTCTTTTCTCTGTGTGGGCATTAAGAAACCAACATTCAGCAGGATGTGGTGGCTCATACCTGTAATACCAGCACTTTGGGAGGCCAACGCAGGTGGATCACCTGAAGTCAGGAGTTCAAGACTAGCCTGGCCAACATGGCAAAACCCCATGTCTGCTAAAAATACAAAAATTAGCTGGGCGTCGTGGCATGCACCTGTAATCCCAGCTAACGAGGAGGCTGAGGCAGAAGAATTGCTGGAACCCGGGGGGCAGAGGCTGCAGTGAGCAGAGATTGTGCCACTGCACTGCAGCCTGGGTGACAGAGCAAGACTATCTCAAACAAAAAAAGAAAAAAAAAAAAGAAAGAAAGAAACCAACATCCTTTTCCTAGGTCCTGTAATTCTCCCCAAGTCAACTTTCCTCCATACAGGCAAGGGGTCCAGCAGTGCAGCTGGTGCACAGTTACTGAAATCTCATTCACTGCCTTTTCATCTACACAATCACCTATATGATTTTATTTGAAAGCTTCAGAGCAGCAACCCACCCCAAAGCATCTTCCCCAATGAGGGGTCTTAAATCCTATCACAAAAGATTAATTTCTATGGGATAATCATCGCTTTCTTCTCTTTACATAGACAAAATTCTAAACAGACTTGTCTTGGTGACAGTACCTCTGGGAACATTTTTCAGAACGATGTTGGCACACATCTACTCAAATATATTGTCCCCATCTGGACTTATTTGTTTGAAGAGATCAATAAATTCACATATCAGTGTAAATGACAAGGTGGGGGAAGTCAGCAGGAAGAAGAATGAAATTGAGGTTTTATAAATTATCAAGACATGATCACTGAAAAACATTTTTTAATTAAAATAAGCATTGTCTGGCCAAGTGCAGTGACTCAAGTCTATAATCCTAGCACTTTGGGAGGCTGAGGCAGGGGATCACATGAGATCAGGTTAGTGTATAGAAATGCAACTGATTTTTATGTGTTGATTTTGTATTCTGCAACTTCGCTGAATTCATTTATCAGTTATACTTTTTTAAAGTTTTGTTGTCCAGACCAGCCTGGACAACATGGCAAAACCCCATCTCTACTAGAAAAACAAAATTTAGTCAGGCATGGTGGTGCATGCCCGTAGGCCCAGCTACTCGGGAGGCTAAGGCAGGAGAATTGCTTTAACCTGGGAGGCAGAAGTTGCAGTGAGCCAAGATCGTGCCACTGCACTCCAGCCTGGGCACAGAGCGATACTATGTCTCAAAAAAAAAAAAAAAAAAATTGAGTCAGTGGAACAGAAGAGGCAGACCCACCCTCAATCTGGGTGGGCACCATCTAATCAGCTGCCAGTGTGGCTAGAATAAAGCAGGCAGGATAAAATGGAGGAGCAGACTTGCTGAGTCTTCAGGCCTTTATCTTTCTCCCGTGCTGCAGGCTTCCTGCCCTCAAACATCAGACTCCAAGTTCTTCAGCTTTTGGACCCTTGGACTTACACCAGTGGTTTGCCAGAGGCCTTTGAGCCTTTGGCCACAGATTGAAAGCTGCACTGAGCTTCCCTGCTTTTGAAGTTTTGGGACTCAGACTGATCCATCACTGGCTTCCTTGCTCCTCAGCTTGCAAACGGCCTACTGTGGGGCTTTATTGTGTAATCGTGTGAGTCAGTTCTCCTTAATAAACTCTCTTTTGGCCAGGTGCAGTGGCTCACACCTGTGAGGCACTTTGGGAGGCCAAGGCGAGTGGATCACCTGAGGTCAGGAGTTCGAGACTAGCCTGGCCAACATGGTGAAACCCTGTCTCTACTAAAAATACAAAAATTAGTCAGGCATGGTGGCACAAGCCTGTAATCCCAGCTACTCAGGAGGCTGATGCAGGAAAATTGCTTGAACCTGGGAGGCGGAGGTTGCAGTGAGCCGAGATCGTGCCATTGCACTCCAGCCTGGGCGACAAGAGCAAAACTCTGTCTCAAAAAATAAATAAATAAATAAATAAATAAATAAATAGAAAAAATAAACTATATTTCATATATGCATATATCCTATTAGTTCTAACCCTCTAGAGAACCCTGACTAATACACACTGAAACTAGAAGTAAAGGGTGGATGTGAACACAGATTAGCTTGTTAGGGGTCTGAGAAAGTTGCATGTGCATTTGCCATAAATATTGTAATGTATTGATTTATCAAACGGTCTTTCTGATCTCCACAAAGGCAAGGACTGTATAAATATGGTGTGTGGTCAAAAGGAAGAAGGCATCAGGGGGCCAGAGAGTGAGGGTCGCAGAAAGAATCCCAGAGTTGTGGACAATGAACTTGGGCGACTTCACAGTTTAGCTGAGGCCCACTCTCAGTGAGAAGAAATCTAGGAAGGAAGGCCAGGGCAAGAAAACTTTAAAACTATTCAAACTGACAGACTGACCCAGCACATGAGAATGAAGTTTGTCAAGTAAATGGACCCTCGGGATGCAATGGGGAGGGTGCCATAAACAAAGACAAGTCCTACCAACAGCCAGACAGCTGGTAACAAAGGCTGGGCTGTAAAAAGGTCTTTCTGGCTGCCCTTTTATACAGAAGTAGGAAAATCACACATCTCTTCTGGGTGTGAGAGTGATCTGGCTACAACATCTGTCACCCCATTGATTGCCAGGCTGGCTTCATTAGTTCTGGCTGGCTAGGCTGGGGTCTCCTTCCTCCTTACCTTCCCGTGTACATCTTTTCTTCAGCTGCATGCTGTCAAGAAGAATGTAGTTCTTAGCAGGGAATAACCCCACTTGACTCAAGAACCCCCTAAACAATCTCTTAGTTCTGACATATTTGTTCACCCTAAAGAATTATCTCTAATGTCAACGGCACCCAGAGTGGCTGAAGCCTCACAGGAGAAGATGTTCTATCTCTGGAATTAAGGATTCAACAAGGGGAGTCCAAAGACTTTCAGACGTTGATTGAAGATTAAAAAGTCCAAAAAATTAAGAGGAACATGGTTCAAACCACTGCCATGAGGATGTTGTAGGATGTCACGAATGTTTGTCCTTCCTTTTCATGTTTGTTGAGGAGGCAGTGCAGCTTTGTGGGTTTTAAAATCTTTACTGTCTGCCCCAGGGCCTCTTGTGTTCATATTTTTCTGACTTAGTTACCATCTATGCACTGCTGATTTCCTGTCCAGAACTCATTCTAGTACTCCTAACCCTCCTATCAATCTGCCTATAAGACTTTTCTACTTTAGTATTCCATAGACGAAAAATATTTATTTGACATCTACTATGTGCCACGTAGTGTCCCAATCTGAACTTATGATCTTCATTCTCCACAAAAGAAAACTGGATGAAATCTTGAGGCCTATACCAGGGTTTCATATTGAACTAATGCTGGGAGTATGTATAAAGTGCCAGGTACAGTCCCAGCCACTTCCACCTACAGATCTCATATACTCTTCACGCTGATCCAGTGAAATCAGAATCAACACCCTGCATTTAACAGGTGAGAAAACAGATATATAAAAGTAAAAGGTGCTTCCAAGAGTTTAGGATTTCAAGGATATTTCAAAAGAGATTTGGGGACGTGACATGGGATTGCTGTTGATCTTAGCAAAGAGAAACAGTAAAAAAATTAGTATAATTTCATAAAAGATAGGCTGTATTAAAAACAAAAAGTAAAAAGGAGAAAAAATACAAACATTCATTTAAGTTTAATAAATTTTTGTTTATGGAAAATATATATTGTCCTTAGTTTTTTCATTCTGCTGTCAACCTGTGAAAGCCTAGCCACAGGCCGGGCGCAGTGGCTCACACCTGTAATCCCAGCACTTTGGGAGGCCGAGGCAGGCAGATCACAGGGCCAGGAGATCAAGACCATCCTGGCTAACAGGGTGAAACCCCGTCTCTACTAAAAATACAAAAATTAACCAGGCGTGGTGGCGGGTGCCTGTAGTCCCAACTACTCAGGAGGCTGAGGCAGTAGAATAGTGTGAACACAGGAGGCAGAGCTTGCAGTGAGCCGAGATCGCACCACTGCACTCCAGCCTGGGCAACAGAGCAAGACTCTGTCTCAAAAAAAAAAAAAGAAAGCCTAGCCACAGGTCTTAAACTTGGGGACCACTAATTTGAGTTACTTGTTGAGGGCTCCTAGACTGACTGACTGATAAGTAGCTAGCTATCAGGGTTTCCTGATATTTGCATAAAGAACCAGGTTACATCTCTCTTTTTCAGCCATATTTCTTGACAAGTGCTAGGCAAATGAAATTATGTTGCCTTGCCTTAAAAGATGTGAAATAGAGAACAGCTCGAGCTCTACCTTAGGGGAGCTTTAGCTCATTCAGTGGGGTTGCTTTATATTTAGAAAATAAAAGAATTATAATCTTTGGCCTTTCTGGGAAAAAAAAAAAACTTTGGGGATGTTCCATTTTCTTCAGAGATAGAATAATAAATTTCCGCAGAGAACATCATTTTGTCGTAACTGTATTTTGCAAAGATTATAAGATTATTCCACAGTATTATCAGAATAAATCAGAAATGAGTGTAACAGGGCTTGAAATTCTAGTTTTCAGGGTAAACACAGTAATAATTTCCAAATTATGAACTAATGAAGTCTTCCAAATTGTCAGAAACAATGAAAATTAGTTTTGGGTATACTTTCTAATAGTGAAATAAATTGATTTTTTTAAACGGTAACTAGATTTGGGAATTAAATACTACTCACTATACCCTGATGCTTAAAAGTCCTCAAAGAAGTCAAATAATACTGCTTGCTAGACCTAGCCTGTTGGACTCTAGGCTCATTAACATTAAAAATTATATAATTTAGTATTTAGAGTGACAGGTATATTACTCAATTAATTTTTTGGTAATGAAATACCATTCAGTGAAGAAAGCAAGGCAAATATCAGCAATCAAGGTGAAATAGAAAGGTAGAAAGAAAATTATAAACAGTAATGTAATTAACATATTTGCAGTTGTGATTATTTTGGTAACTTTATTACATTTTTGGTCAAGTTAAAACACCTTAGCAAAAATTAATAGGTTGAATTATCTAAAATTTTTATTTTTCTGTAGATCAAAAACATGATCAAATGCCAGCTATTTCAAATAGTTCAAACTGCTGGCCACAGTGGCTCACATCTTTAGTCCTAGCTACTCAGGAAGCTGAAGTGGGAGGATCACTTGATCACAGGCATTTGAAGCTGCAGTAAGCTGTGAAGGGGCCACTCCAGCCTGGGTGACAGAGCAAGACCCTGTCTGTAAATAATAATTATAAAAAATAAAAAATAAGCTTTCTTTCGGCCTTAGCACCATCCTCTTGGAAACCTCCGCTCCATGAGAGCCAAGTGGAGGAAGAAGCAAATGTGCAGGCTGAAGCTCAAAAGAAGATGAGGCACAGGTGTCCAAGTAAACCGCTAGCTTGTGCACCCATGGAGGCCCCAGGAGCAGACACATGGAGGCCAGAGCCTGGGGATGCCAGTATAAGTTGTTGGACTGCATGCTACTGTCTAGAACTTGTCTCTCAAAGGACCTAGAAGTTCCATCACCATCTGATCACCAAGACCACCTTTGAGAGACCCACCTTGCTCATACCAAAACAGCCCCTGTTGGTCATTTACCCTGGACCTGTAACATTCTGGGCTCATTTCTGTGTTCACTTATGGCCAAGCGTAACAAGCATACAGTAAATCACCTCTTCTGCTGTCTTAGTTGAAGAATCGAAAAATCAAAAAATAAAAAATGAAAATAAATTGTTAAGGAACAAATAGTTTAAACGAGTATCATATAATCCTCAATACATTTTAACTGGGTAAATGAAAACATTGTATGCATTTTTATACAGGAAAATGGGTAGATCCTGTGACTGCTTTATGCCAGATTATCATGGGAGAATCAACAACAGAACTAGAAGTATGGACCATTAGAATAACAGGATTATTAGTTACATTAAGTCATCAAGTGCCTACCATGGGCCAGGCAAAATTGGAATGAGGGAGCAGTGTCACATACTTTACAGAGAGCTGGACATTTAAAGTTTGCCGAGCAGAGTTTAACATGGGAAAGGCACAAGGAAAAGAAATAAGGCAACCTTTTTTTTTTTTTTTTGCTTTCACTTCTATTGTCAAAGTGAAGTATTTGTTTTCTATTAAACAGAAACTGGTTTAATAAAGATGTGTTGACTTAATAAGTGATATATGAATTATCCAGCAAAACCAGGCTTAGGCAGTAGTTTCATATGCTAATATCAACAACCTAAGCACTTTCTGTCAGGGACTTAGACTGAGTGAAGTTTAATGAATTGACATTGTAACAAAGTATTCACTGTAATAACAAGTCTGATAATTCTTCTTCCTTGCCTGTCTTGTTCAACACTACAACCCAGTCTTAGTCCATTCATGCTGCTATAACGAAATATCTTAGATTGGGTAATTAATAAACAACAGAAACTTATTCCTCACAGTTCTGGAGGCTAGGAAATTGAAATCCAAGATCAAGGCCCTGGCAGATAAGACATCTGGTGAAGGCTTGTTCTCTGCTTCATAACAGAGCCTTGTCGCTATGTCCTCACAGAGCAGAAAGCAGAGGGCACAAGAAATGAACACTGTGTCCTCACATAGCTGATGAGATGGAAGTGCCTAGCAGCCTGAAGCCTTTTTCGTAAGGGCATTAATCCCAATCACAAGGGAGGAGCCCTCGTGACTTAATCACTTCCCAAGGACTCACCTCTTAATACCATCACCTTGGGGTTTAAGTTCCAACATATGAATTTTGGAGGGACACATATATTCAAACCTTAGCCATCGCCATTCTGGCAAATAACAAGCCCTCAATAAATATTTGTTATATGACCAAATTAGCTGGTGCTTGGTGCTCAAGTACAGTATAATAATTTCTGCCAAAAAAATAAGTTCACGATGTTTATTACTACTTATAAACTTTTCAACGAACAGCAAAAATCACCATAAATTCATTAATTCTGACATCTTCCCCTTCCAAATAGTACCATTATCTCTCAATTGGAGTTTTAAATTTAATTTTGTTTTTTTCTTTTGTTATTTTATTTATTTATTTATTTATTTATTTATTGAGACAGAGTCTCTGTATCAGCCAGGCTGGAGTCAGTAGCACGATCTCAGCTCACTGCAACCTCTGCCTCCCAGCTTCAGGCGATTCTCTTGCCTCAGCTTCCCAAATAGCTGGGATTACAGGCATGCACCACCACATCTGGCTAATTTTTGTAGTTTTAGTAGAGATGGGGTCTCACCATGTTGTCCACACTGGTCTCGAACTCCTAACCTCAAGTGGTCTACCTGCCTCAGTCACCCAAAGTGCTGGGATTACAGGCATGAGCCACCATGCCCAGCCTTTTTTTCTTTTTTTAAAGATGGGGTTTCGCCATGTTGCCCAGGCTAGTCAAGAACTCCTGGCCTCCACCTCGGCCTCCCAAAGTGCTACCACGAGCCAAACAAAATCTATATAAAGTGTTAACTAACAAAATATTTTAAACATTTAAATATTTTGTTGAAACATTCTAATTCTTATGTAATTTATATGTACATCTTTTACACTAGAAATGTAATCAGAACTGCATGTATACAAAAACTCTGTTTTCTTTTTTGTCTATAATATAGTACTGTATGGCTAGTTCATAAAGCTGCTATAAGAATTAATGAATTATGTAAGAAAGAAATTTTAAGTATAAAAGTACAAAAGTGAAAACATTATTATAACAATCCTACCTCCTTATCTAATTATAATGCAAAGAACCACTTTACAAGGCAACTTGTAAGCTTCAAAATAGTCTGATTAAGAAAATGTTTTAGACTATATATTAGGCAAAAGAGAAAATCTCATTTTAGTGTTATTAAGTGATTGAAAATAAAAGCACTGTCAATACAAGTATTTCAACTGCCAGAGTTCTATAGGCCAGATAATAATTTTAAATAATAGTTACATTGTTAATTGTTGAAATAATATGTAATAGTCTTTTTTCTCCTCAATCATTAAAATCTTATATAATATTCTGATAATAATTTGTCACTAAGACAGGTATTTTTCTAAGTAATGTATCACCAAACCACATTTTGTTTCTAGTGTCATCTGCTGAAATCAATCCATGTTATAAAATGACACATTGGCTAAAAACTTGATAAACTTTGGAATGAAGTTCACTGACATGCTACTAAAAATAGACCCATTTTAATTTTTTCAACAAATTTAATAGGAACATGGTGATAGAAGTACATTAGGATAATAGAAATTCACCCTACATTAGTTTCTAATGAATCTTAGATATCACAATTCTTTCATATTCCAAAATTTAATTAGTCTTCAAAAATAATAACTACCATTTCTTGAGCTCTTACAACATGCAAGATACTGTGCTAAGAACTTTACATACTTCACAGAGTCTTCCAAACAACCTTATGCAATGCTGTACATAATAATTAGTGTCCCCATTGTACAGAAATGGAAACTGAGACTCAGAAGCTTAAGAAATTTGTTGTAAATATTAGATAAATAATAGAAGAGCTGGGATTTGAATACATCAGGTCTATCTGATTCCAAAACCTGTGCTCTTAACCAATATGATGTATTACCCATTCAATTTTAAGAAAACGAAGTCCCGGTCCGGTGCAGTGGCTTATGCCAGTAATCCCAGCACTTTGGAAGGCCTAGGTGGGGGAATTACTTGAGGTCAGGAGTTCGAAATCAGCCTGGACAGCATGGGGAAACCCCGTCTCTACTAAAAACACAAAACAATTAGCCAGGCATGGTGGTGCACACCTGTAGTCCCAGCTAGTAGGGAGGCTAAGGCAAGAGGATCACTTGAACTTGGGAGGCAGAGGTTGCAGTGAGCCGAGATCATGCCACTATATGCCAGCCTGGGTGACAGTGTGAGACTCTGTCTCAAAAAGAAAAAAGATAGGAAAAAGAAAACAAAGTCCTAAATATAGGGAAATGGAAAGTCAACAAAGTCGAAATATAAAATTAGGTAAGATATGGAAAAAAAAGAAAAAGATGTTGTTAATTGTTAAAGAGAGAAGGAAATATAAACTATGGTAAGATTCCCAAAGGTATATTTACAAAATAAGATAAATGAATTTTCATTTTTAATAAATCATTTTCTTTTGGCACTATTTGAAGATGATTGCAGAGAATGATTCTTTTCAGAGTTTCTTGATTAACACATTTTTCATTCTAGATTAAAAATTCAAGGTTTCTTAATCATCTTGTTTATTTACACCTGTGTAGTGGTTTCACTAAATAATGTAAATACTTTTTAATAAGCATTTGATAACAAGAATCAAATATTTGTGAGGAAATGAACTATACTTATTTAAGCTTTGCACCATCATGTTTCCTCCATGGGAAATTAAGTTATTTTCACATGACCGAAAAAAATTCATGACACACAATTAAAAAACAACAAACAAGAGTCACATTTTATAAGGCAGCAATTATGTTCATGTGGTATCACTATAATTGAAAGACAGAAGACATTTCATTCGTTAGTAACACAGAATTTCTTCTAGTGGGTTTCCTGGAGCTCATTAGATATTCCCTGGCTGATTCTCCTAAGTAATTAGATTTTAACAGGATTTTCAACAGATCAGAGCAATCTCTGTGGGTGCCAATAGAAGAGCCCCCCTCTGGCCTTACCAGCAGGGCAGAGCAGATAATATCCAGACTGGGAGTTAATAGGACAATTACTGGCCTCTTTTAAATGAGTTACATTAATGCACTTAAGCTAAATGGCTCCGCATATGATTAAATGTTAACATTTGCAAAATATGAAATCACAATATGCAATCAAGTTTTGTTGTTTTAATTTCCCCAAAGAAAGATTTCAATTGTTTACATAAATACCTTTAAATATTGTGTATTAAACATTGTTAGGATATACTAAAAGCAAGTTGGAAACCATTCCTCTTACTTAGGGGCCCTAAAATATACTAACCTTCAGGATGCCATTTCTGGCTAAGATGGAGTAACTAAAAGAATCAGATAAATATATGAAATAATATTTTTCAGAGATTAGATAACAGGCAATACAGGACAATGATCTCTGAGAGGAAAGGGAAAAAATGAGGTGGTTTTCCTGAGTGAAGAGACAAAGTGGAGAATTTAGGCAAGCCAAGGTGGCTGGAATTCACCAAACAGGAGACAGTATCAAAGCACCAAAGGAAAAGAACCCGAAGATCTGTGGAGGGTCCTCCTCAAGTCTTAAGCTTAGTGTTGATCAGCACATGCATGTGAAGCAACCACTCCAAGTTGGAAAAAGAACGACTTTTCCAGGAGCAGGTCAAATAATTTTCAGAGCTTACAGAGGCATGGGAATACTTTACATTCTCAACAGCCAGAGTTAAAAATAAACACCTCATAATATATAAGGCAACAGGCAGATATTGTCTCGGTAGTTGGGACAAATTAGCCCTAAACTAAAAGTTGCTCTGGTCCTACCTAAAAAAACCTAAGACAAACATCAGAAGGATGAACCTATTTTTAAATTATTTGAATACTCTAAAACAAAGCTCAAAACTATTTAGGAATACAAAAGAATCCACCATCAAACAATGTAAATTTCACAATGTCTAGCCCCAAATTCACAAAATCATGAAAGTAGCCAGAAAATATGACTTAAAATCATAAGAAAAAAATCAATCAATGGAAGCAAACCAAGAAATTACCAAGATTAGAAATTAGGAAAAAGGAACATTAAAACAATGATTATAAATATATTTCATATTATAAAAAAGAGAGGAAAGCATAAGCATGGTAAAAAAGAGACATGGTAGATATAAAAATAACCTGAGTCAAACTTCTGAAGATGAAAAATACACTGTGTTACGTAAAGAAAAAAAAAACATGGAGAATTAAAAATAGTTTAACACTGCAGACAAAAAAAAAAAAAAATGTACAGAACACCATTGAGCTGTGTGACAATTTTAAGCAGCCTAATATATGAGTAATTGAAGTCCCAAAAGGAGAAGAGAGAGTGGAAGGGACGAGAAAAACAGTTTGAAGAAACAATGACCCCAAATTTTTAAATTTAGATTAAAACAACACAACCATGAAACATGAAAAAAGCTATACAAAGGCATATCAGTAATTAAATAACCTAAAATACACTGAATTTTAAGTGAATTTTGAAAATATTTTCAATGTCTCCAGCAAAAAACAAAATACAGTTGGTCCTCAAACAATGTGAGTTTGAACCTCAGTGGGTCCACGTAACACAAGAATTTTTTGCAATAAATATAGTCAGCCCTCCATACCAGCCGGTTCCAAATCCACAACCAAACACAGACTGAAAATACAGTATTGGAGGGATGCAAACCCCACGTGTAAAGAGGGCCAACTTTGCATATCCACGAGTTCTGCAGGACAGATGGCAGAACTGGAATATGAGCAGATTTTGGTATCCACAAGTGGTCCTGGAACCAATTCCCCACAGATACTGAGGAGTGACTAAATGGCCTAGACCTGATCCAAAGTCAGTTTTGTGCTTTGTTCCTATGATGTTAGCCCATAATATTTTCCTTTCTTTTCTTTTCTTTTTTCTTTTTCTTTTTTTTTTTTTGTTTTGTTTTTTTTTGAGACAGTTTTGTTCTTGTTGCCAAGGCTGAAGTGCAATGGCACCAACTGGGCTCACCGCAACCTCTGCCTCCCTGGTTCAAGCGATTCTCCTGCCTCAGCCTCCCGAGTAGCTGGGATTACAGGCATGCACCACCATGCCCAGCTAATTGTTTGTACTTTTAGTAGAGACGGGGCTTCTCCATGTTGGTCAGGCTGGTCTTGACCTCCCAATCTCAGGTGATCCACCTGCCTCGGCCTCCCAAAGGCATGAGCCACCGCGCCTGGCCGGCCCATAATATTTTCTGGAAAGAATTTTCAACCTAATACACTTAACTTTGCCACTGAGTATAAGAGATTTCAGAAATTTTTAATGAATTATACCCTTTATTTATAGACCTTATAAAATGACATTTCCTATTCTTCTTATAATAGTAGTACTTAGCCTCAGACGTCAAAACATTACTATAAAATACCAAATTCGGCCATTGTCAGTGCAGAGGCAGAAGCCTGAACCAGACAAATAAGTACTGTGAGCATTACCTCCATGCCTTAATTGGCTCTTATTCACTTGGACATAGGGAATAAGATGAGTAAGAGAATCTTTCCACTTATTAGGCCCTCATAAAATCATTATAACTAGTTCAGGTATTCATGATCCAGAGAGAAATGGAATCTGTGCATATAGGGTCTTACAAAGAGGCGGTGACCAGCTGCAACTTTTCTTTCATGCGACTCAAACTAGAGGCTTAGATTCGATCATAAGAAAAAGCTTCTTGACATTGGAATGCATTAAAAACAAAAATAATAGAATTTTCTGAAAACTTCAAATTCTGTTCCTGGTTGGTTGGTTTGTGAGAGACAAGGTCTCACTCTGTCACCCAGACTGAAATTCAGTGGCACAATACAGGGCTCATGCAGCCTCGACCTCCTGGGCTCAAGTGATCCTCCTTCCTTAGTCTCCTGCGTTGCCATGACTACAGGCACCTGCCACCATGGCTGGTTAATTTTTTTTTGTTAATTTTGTATAGAGATAGGTTCTCTCTATAAAAGAGACCTTTTATATGTTGCCTAGGCGGGTCTCAAGCTCCTGGACTCATGTAGTTCTCTGACCTCGGCCTCCCAAAGTGCTGGGTTCACAGGTGTGAGTTACCACGCCCAGCCCAGTTTCTATTTTGACTAGATGGTTTGGATATAATCCTAGTAAAATCTGATGTACACCCTACCTGTCTTTTCTACAAGTCTGTGAACATTTGATTGGTTAAAATGATACCTAAACGTCTTAGGTTGAGCCACAGCAAGTTCCACTAGCTTTCAAACAGTAAAGCTTGGAGCATATCTGTAGCCCTAAAAACTGTGAGAATATTCAGATCACCTTTCTGTGTTGAATTTCATCTCCTCATTTCTATTTGTTCATCTACAAGTTTATTTCTGTAATTCTATTTTTCCCTATGGAGATTTCAAGTGTCTATATCTTGCTTTATGTAATTGAAGTATTCCTGACATCTTAGGTTGGAACAGAACTTTTTCTATCTAATTATACTTTCGGGGCATTTAGGGAACTTGTTATTTAAAAGAAATCATTTTCTGTTTTTTTTTTTTTTTTTTTTTTTTAAACAGGGTTTTACTTCTGTCACCCAGGCCGGCGTGCAGTGGGGTGGGTCTGCAAGCCACAGTTCACTGTGGCCATAACTTTCGGGGCTCAGATGATTCTCCCACCTCAGCCTCCTGAATAGCTGTGACTACAGGCATGCACCACCAAACCTGGCTAATTTTTCGTATTTCTTTGTAGAGATGTGTTGCCCAGGCTGGTCTTGAACTCCTGGGCTCAATCAATCCACACACTTTGGCCTACCAAAGTGCTGAAATGACAGGCGTGAGCCACCCTGCCTGGCCCATTTTCTGAATTTTTTGGTCTAAGTCTGACTTTTAGATATCAAATTTGCTTAATACAAGGTACACGGCCAGGCACAGTGGCTCACGCCTGTAATCCCAGCACTTTAAGAGGCCAACACAGGCAAATCACTTGAGGTCAGCAGTTTGAGACCAGCCTGGCCAACATGGTGAAACCCCGTTTCTACTAAAAATACAAAAATTAGTCGGGCATTGTGGTGCACCCTTGTAATCCCAGCTACCTGGGAGGCTGAGGTGGGAGGATCACTTGAACCCCAGGAGGTAGAAGTTGCAGTGAGCCGAGATCGTGCCACTGCACTCCAGCCTGGGCAACCAAGTGAAACTCCGTCTCAAAAAAACAAACAAACAAAACAAGGTACACAAAACTAAATTGTTAATTAAGTATATTTGCAGACCAGGATGAAAGACGGTACCTTTATATAATTTGCTAAGTACTATCCATGGACAGTGGAAATTGTAGTATCACAAAGTACACAGAGATAACAAAGCAAACAATAAGTTTTAGAAAATGGGTTGAGATAACCTGGCCAAGTAGATTATATTAATCATACCGAGACCCACATGAAATCAGCATTTGCAAAAGACCTCAAGGATGTCAAACAACTGGCCTGAATTAGACTCTAATTCCCCTTTCATTATCCCTCTTTGAGAGTTTTCAGGCCTGTTTTACACAATGAACTTGAAAGACATTGGTAATAGGCGTATTTACAGATTTGATTGGTCCAGTGGGCATTTGAGTATGTCCTACTAAAACGTAAAGAATTGAAAGAAAGGAAAGACAAGGGTAATATACATGAAAGAGGGTAAAGGATAATATACTCCCATGGCTAATTGTTTGATTTTTGAATTACCAGAAAGTAGAATTAAAACCTAGGAGTTGTAGCCACAGGAGGACAAAGTCAGGCCCAATATAAGACTAAACTTTGTTTTTTGTTGTTGTTGTTGTTTTGTTGTTGTTGTTTGAGATGGAGTCTTGCTCTGTCACCCAGGCTAGAGTGCAGAGGCGTGATCTCGGCTCACTGCAAGCTCCGCCTCCTGGATTCACACCATTCTCCTGCCTCAGCCTCCCAAGTAGCTGGGACTACAGGCTTCCGCCACCACACCTGGCTAATTGTTTGTATTTTTAGTAGAGACGGGGTTTCCCCATGTTGGCCAGGGTGGTCTCCATCTCCTGACCTCGTGATCCGCCCGCCTCTGCCTCCCAAAGTGCTGGAATTACAGGCGTGAGCCACTGCACACGGCCAAGACTAAACTTTCTAACAGTCTAGCTAAACAAAAATCAAAGGCCAAGTTTCTCATCACTCTAAGTGTGTAAACATAGACTGACCATTTGGCAGGGATTTTGTAGATTAGATTCAAGTGTTGTATTGGTGATTGGATTAGAAAACATTTAAAAACCTAATCTTGGTGGGGCATGGTGGCTCATGCCTGGAATCCCAGCACTTTGGGAGGCCGAGTCAGGCAGATCACTTGAGGTCAGGAGTTCAAGACCAGCCTGGCCAACATGGTGAAACCCATCTCTACTAAAAATACAAAAATTAGCCGGGCATGGTGGTGCGTGCCTGTAGTCCAAGCTACTCGGGAGGCTGAGGCAGGAGAATTGCTTAAACCCAGGAGGTAGAAGTTGCAGTGATCCGAGATGCGCCACTGTACTCCAGTCTGGGAGACAGGGCAAGACTCCATCTCAAAAAAACAAAAACAAAAACATAATCTTAAAGCAGGCACGGTGGGGCATTCCTATAGTCCCAGTTGCTCAGGAGGTTGAGGAGAAAAGATTGCTTGAGCGAGGAGTTTGAGGCTGCAGTACAATATAATCGAACCTGTGAATAGCCACCACACTCCAGCCTAGGCAACATAATGAGACCTCATCTCTGAAAAAAACAAAACAAAAACCTTAATCTTTAAGTCTTTCTAAACATTCAGATAATCCGATTCCATGATCCTAAATGCTCTGGTGGTCAGACAAGGGGCTTCCTTTGCCTCAACTTTTTACATAGGAAAAATTTTACTTTTCCTGCAAAGGTAAAAATAATTTACCTTTCTTGCATATAGAAAATATTGGACTGGAAAGAGGAAACCTAGGGTAGTTCTGGCTCCATCCCTAATTTGTTGGGTGACTTTGAACAAATCACTTAATATTTCTTGGTTTTGTTACCTGCAAGTGTGGCCTGGGGGCTCTAAAGACATGTCACAAGAGTTATGCTACTTTATAGACTTTGCTTCTTCCAGTCTGCCACTCTTAGCTGTATGTCCACCCAACACCTTCCTAGAACAATCAACCAAGATTCTGTTTGTGGCATTCAAGAAAATGCAAAATCTCTGGCATTATAATTCCATGTTGCTGATGTGGGAAATCTTATGGTCATAACTGACTTCTATCTGTTAGCTCCACCCATAATCATTCATGGTGGCCAATCACAGAGAAAGGTCCTGGACACTACTCCGGTTGTCAATGACCTTCACAGACCAGCTTAAACATTCCATTTTCAGATTGTGTTACCAAACAGTTTCACATTCCTGATAAGAATCATATTGCCCCTGCTTCTGAAGCAAAGCTTCATGCTGTAATCATTTAAAAAGAGCAAGCAAATAGATAAGCTCCAAGTTCTTCAAGTTTTTAGAACTTACTTGCTATTACAATATTCTAAAATATTAGTTGTATCATTTACTGCTGCTTCCAAAATAAATTATTTTGGAATAATACCAAGAATATTACCAAGAGACATGTTAACTGAATCACTCTGAAGAAAATGCCAAATATGGCACAGAAAAATGACTAAAACTAATTCTTTTCTTGCAGCAACTCATCAAAATTGACTGTCTAGTCATTTGCATATACCTAACGCTAAGTTGCTAAGTTCAGAAGCAATCTCACTAAAATGAGAAAACACTCCCACTGGCTTAATTTTCTCTGTCCAACGTTCACATTATGATATTCCTTTGCAGTACAATTGGAGATGGACTATTGCAGATTTCTTCTCTTAAACTTTCATGCGTTTGATTAAAAAAAAAAAAAAAATTGGCCAGGCGTGGTGGCTTACACCTGCAATCCCAGCATTTTGGGAGACCAAGGCAGGAGGAACCCTTGAGCCCAGGAGTTCAAGACCAGCCTGGGCAACATAGTGAGATCTCGGTCTCTACAAAAAAATTTTAAAATTTGTAAAATTAGCTGGGGGTGGTGGTGTGTGCCTGTAGTCTCAGCTACTTGGGAGGCTGAGGTGGAAGGATTGCCTGAGCCCACAAGATTGAGGCTGCAATGAGCCGAGATCATGTCATTGCATTCCAGCCTGGGTGACAGAGTTAGACCCTGTCTCAAAAAAACAAAAACAAACAACTCTACTACCAAAAGAAATCATCAAAATAAACTAAACTCTAATTTCTTACCAGAGGATCGGTTTGTTGTGAAATCTAGTTGCTGAATGTTTTAAGTCATTTTGGGAAAATCAGCATTCCTTGTTGTGCAATATCTACTTCATACTGTCCTCTGCCTCCAGAAGATTTTTCTTGAGAAAGTGAGACCACAATCAAGCATTACCCAACTTTCTATCTGCCACTGAGAAACGCTCAGGTAAGAGAAAAAGAACTAAGGGTGGCTAAACAGTAAGAAAAGCCTGCCCTCAGTAACTATTAGATTCAAAAGTGAATAAAAATAATGCCATAGGTATGACACTTTAAACATTTCAGTGTGTTAATGTCCATGATTTCACTCGATATACTGGTAACCTTATCAGGTGACATAAAGTATGGGCCCCCATTTATAGAAAGGGAAATTGAGACAAAGCACTTGCCTTGTCACACAATGAACTTACCATGGACTGAATTATGTTCCCCAATTCCATACCCAAATTCATATTTTGAAGCCTTAACCTCCAATGTGACTGTATTTGGAGACAGGACCTACAAAGAGGTAATTCAGGCTAAATGAGGTCATAAAGCGGGGGTCCTGATACCATACAATTAGTGTCCTTCTAGGAAGAGATGCCCTCTCTCTCTCTCTCTGCATACACACACACACAGAAGAGGTCATGTGAGCATACAGTGAGATGCTGGCCACCTAGAAGGCAGGAAGGGAGGTCTCACAAGAAACTCACCACACTAACACCTTGATCTTGGACTTCCAGCCTCCAGATCTCTGAGGAAATAAATGTCTGTTGTTTAAAGCTACCCAGGCTATGGTATTTTGTTATAGCACCCTAAGTTGAGTGAAACAGAGCTAATGATCATAAAATTTCTAAAACCCAAGCCTCTTGACTCTTTGTCTTCATTTACATCAGTATAATGCAATGGCCAGCACTGAGCCACTGGGAATGATCACATAAACTTCAAGCAATTTTTTCTGAACCTATAACTGTGGCTGCCCCAAAAGCTGCTGTTTTTTCATCTTCCATCAAGTAGCAGAAGGACTGCTATCATAAAGATACCCTTCCGAGGGGAGAAATGGAAGCATCAACATAAATGTGTAACGTATCTGGCGGATTTCTCTGTAGTGATAAACTTTTGGATGAATTCCTTTCTTAAGATATTCCACTTGTTATTGGGAAATGATTTTTTAACTTGTGTCTAATATTTTCTTCATATGAGGAGATAGGTCTCTCTCTATCCACTTTACTCATTCAAACCTAACTAGTAACTTTTGTAAAGAATAACTGAGTATGCTCCACTTGGCTCAACTGTTCTTTCTCTTGAGATGGGTCCACAGAAAGCACAAATTCTTTCCTTTTCCATGTTATAAATCCTGCTGGGCTGGCCTTCCATGTATGGAAGTTGGGATCTTGTAGGTTAGTGTATCTAATGCCAGGATTCTGTTAGAAAGCCCATTTGGCTCCCACACAAAGCCAACTCAGCCTGTATCCATAGCAAAGGTGGTATTTTGGCCTCAGTATTTACTTTTTCAAAAAATATATATTTCTTGAATTGTTCAGAAAGAAGAAAAGCAGGGAATTATTTAATGCAGATCCCTTTAGAGACCACCAGTGTAACTATAGGACAAACCTCTGTATTCTATTATCTCTACCATTTGAGAGGCCAGGAGAAAACATGAACCTTAATGGAGATGGAATTATCCTTGCAATGACTGCAGTAAATGTTTGTTGAAGGGGAAAAAAATGGAAAGAGAAGATATACCATATATACCTAGTTTTAATGGAAAGCCTATTTCTGCCATATACATTAGAGAAATTGTTTAAGAACAGTTCATCCATGTGAAAATATTAGCACTGTAATTCTGCCAAGGTCAGTAAGACCTAGTGATTTGCTGAGATATCACCTTCATTTCACCAGGTAAATAAAGGCTCCTTTTTTCAGTGTGTCCTATCCAAGAAGGCACTCCATAGCAACAGTTAAATTATGAATACAGCACATATGTTCCATACCATATCATTTACAGCACAATTTAGCATAGACATAATGCTTTGTAACAAACTACAATACCATTCACAAAATGCATTTAAATAGCATAATTTAGTTCATTAAATTCAGTCATTTACAGTAAATCAAAATAATCATCGGAATTGAAGAGAGTACACAGTTGTTTGTTTGAATAGTTAAGCTAGGTAAGTCAATTTCTTTTTGAAGGTCAAGGACAGAGTTGTTTCCATTTTCTGTTATAAAAAAGATACAGCTGGTGTCAAAAGATAATTTAATGTCATTTCAAAACGATCAACCCTCTTTTTTTCCCTCCCCAGTCTCTCTCTCCTAGTTGCATATCAGATCACTGTCACTCCTAAAATAGATTCAACTCCCTGAAAATATCTTATATGCCAGCTAACTAGAATGTATGTACAAATTTTACAAAATCTCAAATGTACAATTTCTTCACATTTTTAATCAAGATGTGTACATTCGGTCCCAAGAAAGCTTCAAATGCTGGATCGCAGTGTCTGTAATCATCTGCATATCTGTCTACTTTTCATACCATATGGGAAGCCCCTTGTGGGTAGGAGCCTTGTCAACCATATTTGGATTCCTACAACCCAGCACAGAGTCTGTTGACTAAACTCCTTGAAAGCAAGGAATGGTTCTTTTTTCAGTTATTTTTATTCCTCATGGCCCCAACCATATGCCTCACACATACTCAGTAAATATTTGTTGATTTAAACATCTTGTTGGCGGGGCTTACCTTGGGATATATTTCATAAGCACACAAAATGAGTGTGTGTTTTGAATTGTCTCAGCAAACCAGTGCCTGCATAACGTAGACAAAGTAAGAAAAGAGAAAGACTTTGGGATTGAGCACAAAGCATTCAACCTGATCTCATAGTTTCACAGTCCAGTATACTCTGAGCAGAACCATACTCCAGGTGAACTAAACTACATTTTACACAGTTTTTTCTCTTAGCCTTTCCCTGGAGTGCTTTCACCACAAACCCAGCAATAGTCAACAGTACAAGGTTTTACGTGCTAGTTCAGCTGCTTTAAAGCCAACATAATCTGGGCAGCATTCTACACTCAGCATTTATCCAGACATTTGATAACCTGATGTGTGCCTGGTACTGGGCACTGGGTAAACCATAGAGGAGATAGACTCTAGTAAGTTTTGAACTGTGTCCACAAGCCGCTTAGAATCTAGAGTAACACACTGTCAATAATGCACTGTTGTGTGGTAAGCACAGTGTCTGAGGAAAGAAAGCACAAGGTGCCCCAAGAGAAAGAACAGTATTTTGATCGAAAAAAGGTACCAGGCCAGGCGCAGTGGCTCATACCTGTAATCCCAGCTCTCTGGGAGGCTGAGGCGGGTGGATCACTTGAGGTCAGGAGTTCTAGACCAGCCTGGCCAACATGGTGAACCCCCATCTCTATTAAAAATACAAAAATTAGCCCGGCGTGATGGCGTATGCCTGTAGTCTCAGCTACTCAGGAGGCTGAGGCAGGAGAATTGCTTGAACCCCGGAGGCGGAGGTTGCTGTGAGCTAAGATGCATCACTGCACTCCAGCCTGGGCAACAGAGTGAGACTTTGTCTCAAAAAAAAAAAAAAAAAGTACCACTTCTCTCTCCTTGGCACAATCCCCTCCCCTGCATATGAAGAACTAGTTCCATTATCAGCATTTTTTTTTTTTTTTAGAGACAGGGTTTCACTCTGCCTTCCAACTAGAGTGCAGTGGCGCAGTCATAGTTGACTGCAGCCTCAGACTCCTGGACAGCTCGTTTTAGACGGCCGTTGATACACTGGAGGTGGTCTGAAGGAGAGTTGCCAGGAGAAAGGGTTATCTTTTCCCTTCCTCAAAGAGGAGAGAGAATTGAGAAGAATGTAAGAATATTAGGGAAAACAAATTGTTTGAAAACATTGAAAATAACTGTTCTTGAAAGCTTCTGAGTATTCCTGGGGTATTGATGATTTAAAGAACTATGTCAACTCTATTACCATGAACACACTCTAATTGTATTAAATCCCACACTGAGAGTATCAATAGCTCCACAGAGCCCAAGAAATAAAATACAAACTCTTTCTTAGGCTGTGTTAAAGACCTCTGTAATCTGGCTTCAGTCTTGTCTCTCTTTGTTACAGAGACTATATCCATTTCCCCTTCTTGTATTAGTAATAAAAATTTTAGCTGGAAACATGGCCTCCCAGAAAAAAAAACTATGCTGTCCAGTTCCCCTGAAGCTAGGTGAGGCCATGTGACCATGCTGAGGCTAATGGGATGCAAGTGAAAATGGCAGGTGGCAGCTTCTGGGAATCTTGAGGTCATGGGTACACACCTCATCCTGTTGATTGGGACAAGAATGTCAGGACTGAAGTTCCATCCTGGACTATGATGACAAGGGCCACACCCTAGGGGTGGCAAAGCAGAAAATGAGAAGGAACTGGGTCCCTGGGGACTTCATGGAACACCACCAAACCAGTCCTGGGGACTTCATGGAACACAGCCACCAAACCAGTCCTGGATGGACTATCCCCAAATTTTGAACTGGAAGGAAAATTATTTTCTGTCTTATTTCAGCCACTACATTTGGAGACTTTGCAAATTGAGACCACTCTGAAGCAATAGCCTTAGTATAACTACCTCCCTTTCCTCCAGATCCTCCCCTAGTGGCCTGCTATGACAGGCACTGCTAAAGCTCTCAACAGCACATCTCATTTAATCCTCACAAATACCTGTTAGGTAGCAACTATTATTAGTACCATTTCACAGATGAAGAAACTGAGACTTAGAAAGATCAATTTACTTGCTAACTAGAGGCAAAGCCAGTTTTTTCAGTCCAGGCAGTTTGTCTCCAGAAGCTATATCTGAATCTCTGTGCTCTGAATGTTTATGCTATATTACCTGCCTCACAGAACTACTTTCCCTATATTCCATGTCTTTACTCGTGTTATTTGCTCGGCACCTAAAATGACTTTCTGCCTTCCCCATGTCCTTTCCTTCCTAGACGCACCATCTTCTGCATGAAGGCCTTGATGCAGAATAGAAATAAATCCCTCCTCAATGAGTCCATTGCACCTTAGCTATGCCTCTATTATATCACTTTGCATATCCTGCCTTCTAATCTCGTTAGCTATGCTATGTGTCAGTTTTCCTCAATATATTTTAAGCTCCTTAAGGACAAGAAATATATTTTATCTGTCTTTGTGTTCTCCATTGTGTCTAACAGTAAAATTCAATAAATCTTACTTGACTTGCTAAAAACTAAGTTCTTGGCCTGGAGTGGTGGCTCACACCTGTAATCCCAGCACTTTGGGACCGCTGAGTTGAGCAGATTGCTTGAGCTCAGGAATTCAAGACCAGACTGGGCAACATGACAAAATCCTGTTTCTACAAAAAAATGCAAAAATTAGCTGGGTGTGGTGGCCCTCACCTGTAGTTCTAGCTACTCAGGAGGCTGAGGTGGGAGGATCACTGAGCCCAGGGAGTTTGAGGCTGCAGTGAGCTGTGATTACATCACTGCATTCCATCCTGGGCAGCAGAATGAGACCCTGTCTCAAAAAAAGGAAAAAAAAAAAGTTCTGATTGGAAGAGAGGAGTTTTTGACTATTTTATAAATGAAAGACAGGTAGTGAGTTGTAGTTCTAAATAACTGATGCACTGTAACAGCACTGTCCAGTAGAACTTTCCATAGTGATGGAAACTTTCTATACCCACACTGGCTAATACAGTAGTCACTAGTCACATGTGGCTACTGAGCACTTGAAATATGGCTAGTACAGAAAAGCGACTGAAGTTTTAATTTAATTTTAATTAATTTACATTTAAATAGCCACATATAGATAATAGCTACCATATAGGATGTTACAACTCTAAAACTATGTTGAAACTTTGGAAAACAGCACGAGCATGCTTTGTATAGAGTAAGTGGTCAGTAAATGTTTGCTATAGGACTTTGAATTGGATTGAAGGGAATCAGTAGACATCATCTATGTAGATTTAAAAGGAAAAAAAACAAACTGAAAAAGATAGAAACTTCAAAAAATTCGGGAACAACACAGAAAAAGATAAAGTTGAAGCAACAAAAACAACAAGAAAAACACCAAGGATCATCATTTACAGCAGAAAAGAACCCTTAACAAACCCTTCCGGCAAAGCCGGGAAGAGGTATGTCAAGACAGGCAATTATATGACATACAAGCCCAGTTTAATAAAGACTGGGCAGGCATCCATTTACAGAACCCTCCAGAGGACACTGAGGTTTATCATGCTATATTTAAAGAAACTGTCTGTAAAAGGTTGGGATGGGTCTCACTAGGCTGGAAAGAATAAGTCCAGATCACTCTATTTAACAACCATTCATCATAAATTCAATATTTTATTCGGTAGGGAAATGACAGAAACTCACTCACTCCTAGTTATGGTAATTCAAAGCAAAAAACCTTCTAGTTATACTATCAGGCCAAAATCTAAATTTTAGGCCCCTTTGGAATTTTTCACTTTTGCTTATTTGCCATTAAGGTGGCGCATGAAGAAATGCAGTTAAGGACCTACACTGTTAAGTGAGCTCTTCCCAGCCTGGCCATTCTGGGGGTGACCTTTTCACCAGGTTCCTGGCATAAGGCAGTGTGTCTCCTGGAGCAAAGCCAGAATGTAAGATGAAAAGCCACATGCAGAGGATGACGCAAGGGAAACAATCATGACTTTCATAATGAGAGCCAGAAAGAAATTTGAGGTCTTATGCTCACTAGTTCCTAAGCCTGGGTGTTGTAGTCAGCATAATAACTCCCTTAACATTTTATTCTTCAGGATTTCTAGCCACAGAAGAATGAGTTATACTAGCAATCAAACTTTGGGTGTACTTGTCCATGCTCCCCAGACAGAGATCCATACAGCATGTCATAATTTAAAGAGAAACTTTCACAATGTTTGGAGCCCTTGCTGCCCTGAAGATGAAGGAGGAGAATGTCCTCACATTCCTTCCAGCAGGAATCCACTTAGGTGGTACCAACCTTGACTTCCAGATGATACACTACAAAAGGAAAAGTGATGGCATCTACATCATAAATCTGAAGAGGACCTGCAAGAAGCTTTGGCTGGCAGTTTGTGCCATTGTTGCCATTTGGAAACTCAGCTGCTGTCAGTGTCACATCCTTCAGGAATGCCAGCCAGCAGGCTATGCTGAAGTTTGCTGCTGCCACTGGAACCACACTTATTTCTGGGTGACTTTATTAACCAGATCCAGGCAGCCTTCTGGGAGCCATGTCTTCTGATGGTTACGGATCCAAGGGCTGACCACCAACCTTTCACTGGGGTATTGTATGTTAACCTGCCTATGTGTGCTCTGTGTCACACATATTCTCCTCTACACTAGGTGATCATCACCATCGCATGCAATGACAAGGGGCTCACTCAGTGGGTCTAATGTGGTGGATCTTGACCTGGGAAGTTCTGCACATGCATGGCACCATCTCCTGTGAGCACCCATGGGAGGTCATGCCTGATGACTACTTCTCCAGAGGAAGAACAGGAAAGAAAATAGGCTGGGCACAGTGACTCAAGCCTGCAATCCCAGCAGTTTGGGAGACCAAGGCAGGAGGATCACTTGAGGCCAGGAGTTCGAGACCAGCCTGGCCAACATGGTGAAACCTTGTCTCTACTAAAAATACAAAAATTAGCTGAGTATTGTGGTACATGCCTGTAGTCACAGCTACTTGGGAGGCTGAGGCATGAGAATCTCTTGAACCTGGGAGGTGGAGGTTGCAGGGAGCCAAGATGGCACCACTGCTCTCTAGACTCTAGCCTGGGTGACAGAGTGAGACTCTGTCTCAAACAAAAACAAACAAAGAAAGAAAGAAAGAAAGAAAGAAAGAAAGAAAGAAAGAAAGAAAGAAAGAAAGTAAAGAGAAGAAAGAAAGAAGAAACGGAAGGAAGGACTACGAAGGATAGCGATGATTTACTAAATGTCCACTAGACTCAAACATCTAGCATATTTTTTCTACAATTTCTCAGTTACAATGTAAGGCAAATATTATTAATATGATTACCCCCACTTGAAAAATAAAGAAACTGAGGGTCAGGGAAATTAACTGAGTTTACCAAGGCCATACAACAACTAACATAACAGGTGCTCAATGAAAGGGAATTCCTTTATTTATTTATTTATTTATTTATTTATTTATTTATTTTGAGACAGGGTCTCACTCTGTCACTCAGGCTGGAGTGCAGTGGCATGCTTACAGCTCACTGCAGACTTAATCTCCCAGGCTCAAGTCTTCTTCCCACTTCTGCCTCCTGAGTAGCTGGGACCACAGGCACACACCACCATACTGGCTGATTTTTTTTTTTTTTTTTCATTTTTTGTAGAGATGGAGTCTCTCTATGTTGCCCAGACTGGTCTCAAACTCCTGGGCTCAAGTGATCCTCCTGCCTTGGCCTCTCAAAGTGCTGGGATTGTAGGCATGAACCATCATGCCTGCCTATACTGACTTTTTAAAGTAATGAAAGTAATGCATACTCAGGTAAACAAATTAAAGCCCCACAGGATATGAAGTGAAAAGCAAATGTCTTCTTCCTGCCACTCCTAACTCCCTAGAATTTCTTCCCCAGCAAGAAACAGTGTTAAACACTTTCAGATATTCTTACAGATATTTTTATGCATTTATACGAGCAGGGCCATATTTGCCTATTTTCTTGTAATTTGCTTTTTTTCCCTTAATTTATCATAGACTTCTTTCCATATTAGAACATATAGATCTACCTCATTAAAAATAATTGTGGAATATTCTCCTCTATAAATGTATCACAATTTAACAACTTCCACGTCAATGGACAGTGTTTTTCTGTTACAGTCAATGTTTCAGTGATCATCCTTTAAATAACATCTTTGTACACTGGTATGATTTATCTGTAGGATAAATTTCTTGATGTGAAATTGTGTAAGACAATGTGCACTTGAATTTTTGGTAGATATTCCCAAATAGCCCACTTGAAATAATATATGAGAATGTCTGTTTTCTTATCTGGCATTTTGATATTAGTTTGTCTGAAAAGAATTTTATTTTCCCTTCTAATAGATATTTGTCTGCTCCTTATTATTTCTGGGAGCTACTCAAATGTCCTTTGGAAAATCATCGCCTTCCCATGTAGTTTCTAGGGCTCCACCAGAAAGAGACTACGTGCCTTAGTCCTGGCCAATCAGGGTATCAAATCCTCCTACTAACATTGTTGACTCAGGGGTTGACCTATGACCTAAGTTCTTCCAATGCCCAAGGCTCATATGGTAGTCGCCAAAAATCACTCTACTTTTTGCTGGGCTGAATCCTGGGAAGATATAGGCATAGGGTTGCTAAATGGCGTGTTGCCTCTTTGTGGCATACCAGTATGGAGGAGAGTTAAGCTAACAGACGTTGCCCCCTAGATCAAGTGTAAATGAAAGTCAGAAAAATTTACCTCTGAGTTTTTCAGTTGTTTGAGCTAGTAGATTTCACCTTTTGCTCAATCTGGTGTGAGTTGGGTTTTTGGTTAGTCACAATCTGAAGAGTCCTATTGGAGATATGCCTATTTTCCAGTGCCCCAATATACTACAAATTTTAAGTAATATTACTAATTCTTGACCGGATATGGTGGCTCATACCTGTAACTCCAACACTTTGGGAGGCCGAGGCAGGAGGATCACTTGAGCTCAGGAATTTGAGACAAGCCTGGGCAACATAGTGAGACCCTGTTGCTACAAAAAAAAATTTAAAAACATTGCCAGGTATGGCGGTGTGTGCCTATAGTACCAGCTACTCAGGAAGCTGAGGCAGGAGGATTGCTTGAGCCCCAGAGGTCGAGACTTCAGTGAGCCATGACTGCACACTGCACTCCAGCCTGGGTGATAGAGTGAGACCCTGTCTCAAAAAAATAAAAAGCAATATAATGTTTTCATGCTAATCTAGCAAATTATCTGGGCTACTGAATCAACTTGGTTCATTTATTTACTTTGTTTATCCGTCAGACCAGCCCATCACAGGATTTTAACACTATAAATTGGCCCCTGGACTAACTCATGCAGGCGAGCAGCAACTCCATCAAACCCAATAATTAATCGGGCAGTCCTCCTCCATATGTCACGGTGACTATTCATTAAAGCAATGCATATGGTTTGTACCTACCTGTGCTAGCTTTTTGCTTTTATTCATGGTTCAACAAATTTATTAACTTTAGATCCAGTGGAACAAAGAAAAATTAGTAGAGAAGATATTATAACTAGGCTGATAGTTTAAAATTAGAAAAGAAAAACTAAAATTGAGAAGAGATGTTGCCACTAACAATAGAATTTGTGACATAAATACATAGAAAACATCTCAAGTTACAGGCCTGGACTCTAGAAACATAAAGAGACACATATGATGATGTCCATGCCCAAAGTCTTACTTTTTGTTTGAGGAGATACCAATGTATTGAAAAGAATAAGAGATGGCGTAAGGATATCACTGGTGAATGTCACATACTTCTGATCATCAAGATTCCCACTGGAGACATACAAAGCATCTTAAGAGTCATGAGTGACCCAGGTGTGGTGGTTCACACCTGTGATCCCAACACTTTGGGAGGCCAAGGCAGGATGATCACTTGAGTCCAGGAGTTTGAGACCAGCTGAAAAACACAGCAACACCCCAACTCTACAAAGAATTTTTAAAAATTAGCAAAGTATGGTGGCACACACCTGTAGTCCCAGACACTGAGGAGGCTGAGGTGGGAAGATCACTTCAGCTCAGGGGTTCGAGGCTGCAATGAACTATGATCGCACTACTGCACTTTAGCCTGGGTGGCAGAACAAGACTCTGTCTTTGAATAAAACAACAGAAAAAAAGATTTATAAGTCCAGGTGTGGTGGCTCATGCCTATAATCTCAGCACTTTGGGAGGCTGAGGTGGACAGATCACTTAAGGCCAGGAGTTCAAGACCAGCCTGGCCAACATAGGGAAACCTCATATCTACTAAAAACACAAAAAACTAGCTGGACATGGTGGTGCACGCCTGTGATCCCATCTACCAGGGAGGCTGAGGCATGAGAATTGCTTGAACCCAGGAGGCAGAGGTTGCAATGAGCAGAGATCACGCCACTGTACTCCAGCCTGGGTGACGGAGTGAGACTCCATCTCAAAAAATATATATATTTATGAGTGAGTGAAGCATATCATACTATATATATTATATATACTGTATAGGTGTAAACCATTTGCTAAAATAAGATTACCAAACTGAATTGACAAAGCTTTAGTAACTTAGGTATGCAAAATACAATTCCATATGATTTGTTGAACAATATATGTAAGAAGCCAAACACTGATTTAGAGGAGACTCTCAAATAATAGTAGCTAAGATTTATTCTAATATATCAAAAATGGATGTATAATAAATGAATGTATATATTAATTTAATTCTCACAAATATTCTATGATGTAGTAACATATTATTCCTACTTTACAGATGAGAAATCTGAGGCATGAGAGGTTAAGCAATTTCACTGGGCATAGTGGCTCACACCTGTAATCCCAGCACTTTGGGAGGCCAAGACAGGAAGATCACTTGAGCCCAGGAGTTCAAGACCAGCCTGGGCAATATAGCAAGACCTCATCTCTACAAATTAAAAAAAAAAAAATTAGCTGAGCATGGTGGGGTGCACCAGTATTCCCAGCTAGTTGGGAGGCTGAGATGAGAGGATCACTTGAGCCTGGGAGGCAGAGGTTGCAATGAGCCATGACTGCACACTGCACTCCAGTGTGGGCAACAAAGCAAGACCCTGTCTCAAAAGAAGGAGAAGGGGCCGGGCGCGGTGGCTCAAGCCTGTAATCCCAGCACTTTGGGAGGCTGAGACGGGTGGATCACGAGGTCAGGAGATCGAGACCATCCTGGCTAACACGGTGAAACCCTGTCTCTACTAAAAAATATAAAAAACTAGCCGGGCGAGGTGGCGGGCGCCTGTAGTCCCAGCTACTCGGGAGGCTGAGGCAGGAGAATGGCGTGAACCCGGGAGGCGGAGCTTGCAGTGAGCCGAGATCTGGCCACAGCACTCCAGCCTGGGTGACAGAGCAAGACTCCGTCTCAAAAAAAAAAAAAAAAAAAAAAAAGAAGGAGAAGGAGGAGGAGGACAAGGCAAAGGAGAAAGAAGGGGGAGGAGGAGGAGGAGGAAAAGGAGGAGGAGAAACAAGGGGAAGGAGGAGAAGGAGAAAGAAGGGCAAGGAGAAGGAGAAGAAGAAGGAGGAGGTGGGAGTGGAAGTGGGGAGGGGGACGGGGAGAAGTAGTTAAGTGATTTCCCCAAGATAACTTCAGAGCCAGACTTCAAAACTAGGTAATCTGACTCCAGAGTCTATACCCAAAAACACTATAGTGAGTGTATGATTCATATTCTCTAAATTATTGCTTTGTTCATATTTTTAAGGAGAAAGAATAGTAGATAAAGAATAGTAAAGACATGACTTCTTCCATTCAGGAATTCTGTACTTTCTCTGTAGCCTCAAGCTGTGCCTTGCACATAATAGATGATCAATAAATGCCTATTTTATGAATGTATTAAGGAATAATGTTTATGACCCATATACCCCACTTGTCTTTGCAACCCCTGACTACATTACTTTTTCCTAGAATTCTAGTAGAGAGGATTACTGTCTTACCAAAATTCCCTGCAAGAAGCAGAGTGTTTGAAGTAGAAAGTATGTAACAGAGCACAGCACAGGTCTGAGACTAAGCCCTGACACTATTTAGTTATACACCCTTGAACAAATCAGTTTACTCCTCTTAGAAATAAATTCTCATATACGTCAAATGAAAGAGTTGAAGTAGATGACTGATTTTCAGACTGTGCTAATAATGAAGTAAGAAGGGGGAAGCATATGAACAGGTGCAAGTTCTTTGGCTTCAAGGAGAATAGCTCCCCTCAAATCTGTTTTACATATTAAGTATATAAGAGTTTGTAGGCCAGACGTGGTGGCTCACGCCTGTAATCTCAGCACTTTGGGAGGCTGAGGTGGGCAGATCACTTGAGGTTGGGAGTTCAAGACCAGCCTGACCAACATGGAGAAACCCCATCTCTACTAAAAATATAAAATTAGCCGGGCATGGTGACGCATGCCTGTAAACCCAGATACTCAGGAGGCTGAGGCAGGAGAATCATTTGAACTCGGGAGGCAGAGGTTGTGGTGAGCCGAGGTCGTACCATTGCACTCCAGCCTGGGCAACAAGAGTGAAACTTGGTCTCAAAAAAAAAAAAAGAATTTGTTTGCATAAAGTAACTCAAGGAGTTACAAAGTTTGAAGACAACTCGATTTGACCAAATTCTTAAGTACTGTCTCATTTCTAATATTCTATCCCTGGACTACCCAGACACACTCCAATACATCAGACCCTTTGCCTGTTTTGACCTGTTCAAGAGCTATTTGAACTGAATCTTAGAATTATTTCCATCATTACAATTCTAGATCTGTCCTTTCAAAAAAATAAATTGATTTTTTTTCCTCCACTCACATTTATCAGTTCATTTTTTGGAGGCTCTCCTTGCCACATCCTTAAATAAGTAACTAGGATAACTGTGGTAATTACCTGACCTGCAAAGTGTATAGAACTTCAAGGTTAATGCTCCTGGCACAAGATTTTCGCTACAAACAGCAGAAATCCTCTAACCCTTTGCTGAGGCATTGGTTCAATAGTAAGAGAAAATCATGCCATGTATTGAATTACTCAAAAGAGAATTATCAGAGTTCCCTGATGGTCTACCTATGGCTAAACTGTATTCCAAAAAGAACTGTCTTAAATAACTCAGGAAAGACCCTCACCAGACATACAGTAGAAGAGCCAAATACTTAACAAAACTAAAAACCAAAACCTATATATTCAAGAACTGGTACAGCCCTACCCCAAATATTGTGCTAATTCTTTATGTTTCATTTTATAATACCAAACTTCCTTTCACGTGAATGAAAAGAATTGTTACTATTAAGCCTATCCATTCTCTGGAATTTCTTTAATCAGTTTTCATTAAGGACTGTCAAACACATATATCATTTAGGGACTTTTAAATCTAAATTTTATTGAAGATATATTACATATGGTTTAATATTTCAGCTCAGCAATGGCCATCAGCAATAAGCATTACTCCAAGACTGGGATTAATTAAATATTCTAGCAAACACAGTGATCCAAATAGCAAAGAAAAATCCTGGGCACTGAGCCCAGATTTCCCACCCTCTCTTCTGGTGCGGCTCATCACTCTCTCTCAGATAAACTAGACAACCGACAAATCTTTCATCATTACTAGTAAATGTGTAGATGGATAATAAATGATCAAATCTCTCCATCAGGTCTCCTATTAGATTTTTTAAGCATAAAACGTTGCACAAAATCAAACTGCCCCATAAAAGGGTATTTTTTAAACCAAAGAGAAATACAGTTTTCAGAAATAAAAGGTAATTCCCCACAGTAATCAGTAGTTCTACTCTAATTTGACTTTACCATTCCTCCAGTGACAAGTTGGGAGATAGTCCTATTCTATAATTATAATCCTGTCTTTGCTATGTTATGAAGTTTTAAAGTATTTCAACTTTGTATATTATAGTGAATCTCAGCTCTACAGAAACCAAGAGATTCGGAGCAAACTCACGATCTTAATCCTATCAAGATTCCTGCTTTTGCACTCATAAGTTAAGACTGATACTTCAACCTTAAATCTTAACTTTAGATCTGAATTTCTTGGCTTTTGTGATTTTAATCTAGGCACTAATCTACTTTAATGGTGAGGGAATGGGAGGAGCTCCAAGCAGAATATTTACAAAGGGTCTTATTTATCAAACAGTCATAGTTCCTCTTCATTCCTTCTCTCAGCTAACAGCAGAGCTATTTGGTGACACAACAGATAAATCTAGCTGATTCGAAAATGACCTGGCAACAACCATTTCTTGTCATCGCCAAATCTGCACTTCTGGGACACAATGTACCGTAAACCTTCTAGCAAAGCACCTTCTTCTTTCAATGGGAAGGCTGTTAATAAAGTAAAATCTCTGAAGCTGGATCATCTGACAAAAGGAACAAACAGTGAAAGAGGAGTAGCAGCAGCATTACATTTATGTAGCCTAAACAGTTTTCAAAGCATGATCAAGTACATTACTAATTTTATCTTTCCAGTGAATTTATAAGGTGGTTATAGCCTTAAGTAAGTACCTTATCTTCTGTGAACCTCAGAATCTTAACCTTTATTATTTCATATTTATTTATCTATTTATTTATTTTTTTATTTTTTGAGACAGTCTCACTGTCACCCAGGTTGGAGTGCAATGGCTGGATCTTGGCTCACTGCAACCTCTGCCTCCCAGGTTCAAGCGATTCTCCCGCCTCAGCCCCCCAAATAGCTGGGACGACAGGTGCCTGCCACCACACTCAGTGAATTTTTGTATATTTAGTAGAGCTGGGGTTTCACCATGTTGGCCAGGGTGATCTTGAACTCCTGGCCTCAAGTGATCCATACACCTCGCCTCCCAAAGTGTGGGGATTACAGGCGTGAGCCACCACACCCAACAAGAATCCTAGCCTTTATTTTATTTTATTTTAATTTATTTATTTTTGAGATGGAGTCCCACTCTGTCACCCAGGCTGGAGTGCAGTGGTACGATTTCAGCTCACTGCAACCTCCACCTGCCAGGTTCAAGTGAATCTCCTGCCTCAGCTTCCCAAGTAGCTGGGATTACAGGTGTGTGCCACAATGCCTGGCTAATTTTTGTATTTTTAGTAGAGACGGGGTTTTGCCATGTTGGCCAAGCTGGTCTCTAACTCCTGACTTAGGTGATCCACCCGCCTTGGCCTCCCAAAGTGCTGGGATTATAGGCGTGAGCCACTGCGCCCCACCAGAATCCTAACCTTTAAAATGAGAATAATATTTCACAGGGATGTTATTAGGCTGGGACAAAATAACATAGGTCAAGTACTTGGTGCAGCGTACTTCAATGGTAGCCAGGGTTTTATTATTATTATTATTATTATTATCATCACCAGTCCTACAAATAGTGAAAACATTGCTCAGAGAAAGTAAGTAACCAGCCCAAAGGCATTCAATGTATACATTTTACTGAGTCCTGGCATAGGGCTATGGATATTAAAATGTATACGATCTGGCAGGGTGTGTTGGCTCACGCCTGTAATCCCAGCACTTTGGGAGGCCAAGGCGGGCAGATCACTTGAGCTCAGAAGTTTGAGACCAGCCTGGGCAACACAAAAAATTAGTCTGACGTGGTGGGAAGCGCCTATAGTCCCAGCTACTCGGGCGGCTGAGGCAGAAAAATCGCTTGAACCTGGGAGGCAGAGGTTGCAGGGAGCTGAGATTGTACCACTGCACTCCAGCCTGGGCAACAGAGCAAGATTCTATCTCAAAAACAAAAAAAATTATAAGATCTAATCTTAACTTTCTATCTAGGAACTCAGAGTCACCCTTAGTAAGAAAGAGAACAAGTTCTGGAACAAAATGTTCTTTTCACTCTATTCTGAATCAAATCTAGAAAGGAAAAGATAAATTATTTCTTAGATGAAAAACATTACTTCTATGCAGTAGATTTTGTTCACTGTGGTTAAGAGTACTCTACCTAACACAGGTAATAAGGAGTATGCGGTTAATGAAGTTGTGGCAGGGATAAAAGAACACTTCAACGTAATGTTGGGCACCCAGCTACTCTACAAATTTGAGAGACCACAGTATGCCGAAATTCTTGCAGATCATCCCGACGCACCCATGTCCCAGGTGTATGGAGCGCCACATCTCCTCAGATTATTTGTACGAATTGGAGCAATGTTGGCCTATGCACCTCTGGATGAGAAGAGCCTTGCTTTATTACTCACTTATCTTCACGATTTCCTAAAGTACCTGGCAAAGAATTCTGCAACTTTGTTTAGTGCCAGCGATTATGAAGTGGCTCCTCCTGAGTACCATCGGAAAGCTGTGTGAGAGGCACTCTCACTCACTTATGTTTCGATCTCCGTGAACACATTTTTGTTCTTAGTCTATCTCTTGTACAAACGATGGGCTTTGAAGATGTTAGTGTGTAATAATTGATGTTTGTTTTCTGTTTGATTTTTAAACAGAGAAAATAAAAGGGGTAATAGCTCCTTTTTTCTTTCTTTTTTTTTTTCATTTCAAATTTGCTGCCAGTGTTTTCAATGATGGACAACAGAGGGATATGCTGTAGAGTGTTTTATTGCCTAGTTGACAAAGCTGCTTTTGAATGCTGGTGGTTCTATTCCTTTGACACTACGCACTTTTATAATACGTGTTAATGCTATATGACAAAATGCTCTGATTCCTAGTGCCAAAGGTTCAATTCAGTGTATAGAACTGAACACACTTATCCATTTGTGCTCCTTTTTTTTTCTTTTTTTTTTTTAATGGTGCTTAAAGTAAAGAGCCCATCCTTTGCAAGTCATCCATGTTGTTACTTAGGCATTTAATCTTTGCTCAAATTGTTGAAGAATGGTGGCTTGTTTCATGTTTTTTGTATTTGTGTCTAATGCACGTTTTAACATGATAAATGCAATGCATTGTGTAGCTAGTTTTCTGGAAAAGTCAATCTTTTAGGAATTGTTTTTCAGATCTTTAATAAATTTTTTCTTTAAATTTCAAAAAAAAAAAAGAGTACTCTAGCTCAATGTCTTTCCCCCAACCTCCCCAGCAACCTTGCCCCCGACCAATAAGGAAATCCTTAATAGCGGGATTTCATCCTTTGAATAGAGAATGCCTTGTTCTTGTGTAACACTGTACAGTTGACTAAGAACACTTTCAGCTACACTAATCTAATCTTCACCCACTCCCCTCTGAGCTTTGAATTAGAGAAGAGGAAATTGAGGCCCAGCTACCATTGTCATAATCCAGAGTAGAACTAGATCAGTAGCCCCATTCTGATTAATAGTTAATGTTAAATTAGTAGTTTAATGTTGCCCAACAAACTACTGTGTACTTATATTAAAATATTTTTGCAGCCAGTCGCAGTGGCTCACGCCTGTAATCCCAGCAGTTTGGGAGGCCGAGGAGGGCGGATGATAAGGTCAAGAGATCGAGATCATCCTGGTCAACATGGTGAAACCCTGTCTCTACTAAAACTACAAAAATTAGCTGGGTGTGGTGGCACGTGCCTGTAGTCCCAGCTACTCGGGAGGCTGAGGCAGGGGAATCACTTGAAGCTGGGAGGCAGAGGTTGCAGTGAGCCGAGATCGCACCACTGCACTCCAGCCTGGCAACAGAGCAAGACACCATCTAAAACAAAAAAAAAAAAAAAAAAAAAAAAAACACACATTTTTTGCACTCTTACCTAGATTTCTTTTCTATTTTCTCTGAGTCTGTATGGCACACTCTAATTCTCCTAGGGGTTTAATACTGAACCTTACATTTGAGGAATTCCCTCAGGCAATATGTTTATTCAATAACCAATTCAACATAATATAATATCAGTATTCCAAGTATGGCTATGACTTTTACATAGAGTAGATCCATAAAGAGAGATGGAGAATGATATTTTGCATTTGTTTAGCACTCTTTCAAAGTGCTTTCATATCTATTATTCAGAGATGGAGAATGGAATTTGAATTTAAGAGTAGAAAGGATGTTAGAGATTCTCTAATTCAGCATTTTTTAACCTTCTTTGGATCACTTGCCTATTTGAGAATCTGACAAAAGCTATGGACCTCATACCCAGAAAGATGAATAGATGAATGCATTAAAAAAAAAAAAACTGCATTGTTTCAAGGAGATTCTTGAACTACTCCCACTTTAAGAATTGCTCTAATTTGAAAACTTTCACTTTACAAATGAGGAAGCTACTATTTACCACGATAGCATCCCCATGAAGTGTCAGAGCAAGAATTATGATCTACATTTTCCAGATCTGGAACTAAGGTTCAGAGAGGTTTCAAGATGCCCAAAGTCTTATAGCTAGTTAGGAGCAGTAGCAAAACCCAGGACTCTGGATAGTCTGGTTCTTATTCTTCCAGATCACATCACCCTCCCAACGCACCATGCTAGAATTCTTTCACTATAAGAATAACTCCTATAGGCGACAGTTTGTTTTGCCTTCTGTAGCACACATAATTCTTAATCTCCAGTAAAAAAGTTCCAAATACAAAAATGGTTCTATTCACAATAGTAATTCATTTCTTACAGAGTTCCAGTAGGTTTCAGTTATTGCTGACACATTAAATACTGAAATCCAGAAATTATCATTGTAAACAACTCCATAACTTCTAAATTGATAGTTAAGTATCAAGCTGGCCAATCTCTCTATCCTTCTCTCTCTCTCTCTCTCTTTTTTTTTCTTTGGTAGGGACAGATTCTCACTATGTTCCCCAAGTTGGTCTCAAACTCCCGGGATCAAGCAATTCTACTGCCTCAGCCTCCCAAAGTGCTAGGATTACAGGCTTGCACCGCTGTGCCTGGCCAATTTCTCCTTTTAGCAGCAAATGAGCATACCTGAATCCAAGCAAAGAAGGCAAAAATACTAATGTTTCTCTTGAAAGGGTGTGGAAAAGTAGTTTTAGCACATTAGGCTTATACCTAACACATAGAGGTGCTGAGTAAATATTTGCTAAATGAATACACAAATTTCCCAATTAATATCAGTGAGTTTTTCATGTATTTTATTTCCACTTTCAAAAGTTAAACTAAGTGGCCTGGACAACATAGTAAGACTCTGTCTGCATTTTTTAAAAATTAGCCAGGCATGGTGGCACCTGCTTGCCGTCTTAGTTACTTAGGAGGCTGAGATGGGAGGATCACCCAAGCCCAGGAGTTCCAGGCTGCAATGAGCTGTGATCACACCACTGCACTCCTACCTGGGCAGCAGAGTGAGACCCTGTGTCAAAAAAAAAAAAAAAAAAAAAAAAAAAAAACTACACACAAAAGCAAACAAACAAGAAGTTAAACTAAGAATACTGTACTTTTCACTTAAGGTCTAAGTCAGACCAGCAACAGCGTCATATTCAATACTAAAATATATATAATGACAAATAAGTTTTTAAATATGTTCACTCACATTTTATCAAAACAGTCTAGGTCATTAAGATAGTAGTTTTGATGAATTTTATTACAATTTATACATTCTTCCTATAGCAATAAATACATGTAAAATATTTATGGGAAGAAAATATCTTAGATATATATAAAATATTTAGATATGCCAAGATTACTATAACGTTTATGATGAATGTTAGATTTTTCCAAAAAAATGACTATTATTAACATTTAATTTAGCTTCACTTAATAACAGGCTATCTTGCTATACTGAAGACTTCCATACCTCACAAAGTCTTTATTTATAAGCCAAAAGCTTCCAGAATATACTCTAAGGTGCTGAGCATTTTGGTATTTAGAAAGAATCAAAGACGCTGTGTTTTAGCTTTGATTATTCAGGCTGGCTTTAGTAGATTTCAAGTGTGAATTTTAAAGTTTCATTATCACAGTTTTTCTGTGATAATCTAGATAGATTAAGAATATTCTACAAAACAAATGCTTAATAAGGCAATAAACCTGTTGAAGGAATAAATTAGCAGGCAGGTTATGCTTTTAGGATATCTACGCTACAGAAAAGATATTGTACCCACTCTACCTAGTGATTAGGTTTATATTGCGATGTGACTCATAAGACTCACTGTACTGAATAAAATTTAGGCAATTAATGATCTTATTTCTTAGGAAGAACTGCTTGCTATTGGATATTAACACAGATCTTGCTCAATTAAAATTGCTCACAGTCAGCAAAAATAATTCTGCACTGTAATGAAATAATGAAATAATTATATGCAAGGGAGGACTTGTGATCTTTTTAATTATTCTATTCTTCATTTTTAAAAGGGCTATTTGAAAACGTACTCTTATAATTGATTGCTATAAATCAGTCAAACTCATTCTAAGGATCATAAATATTCTAACTTTTAAAAGACAAAGAAATGCTAAATATTCAATGGGATACTTCAATATTCAGAAAATTTAATCTGGGGGGAAAGGATAGACTGCTCTTTGGAAAATAAAAAAGTAAATTTGTTGTCCCGTGAAAAATGAAATATCTTGAATGTCAGTAACAGAGATGGAATTAACAAGAGATCTTTTTATTGTTTTTTAAGGTCATTAGGCTGTGAATTCTATAATTATGGAAATTGTCAGTCCAGTTCTGTAAGAATGTTTGCTCCCATCCATAAGGTAGTGGAATGTTCAATCAGTCTCTCTCGTGGGAAAGTTAGGTCATAACTGTAAGTGTACCAGCAAAATTGAATTAAGCAAAGAGATTTCATTAGTATTTATAGCCAGAAGGCATCTGTAAAAGTACAGGGCAAAGAAGTTATGTGGAAGTCAAAGGAGAAAAAAAAAATGGGTTTCTAGTGACAAAGGCGAATCTGAAAGAGATATAAGTGTATAATGAATAAGAGCTATTGAACGCTACTGCAAAGAGGGAGTTGCAAAGATGTCAAATATTGATTTTCTTGTGTATGCCTTTGGACTACATATGTAATTGTTTAGATTTGCTGTCTTCATGGTACAACAATATTTGTTGTCGAAGGTTAAAAAGCATGATGTGAAATAAACTAAAACCTGAGAAACATGTTGGAGAATCATAATTCTCCACTCAGAATCTCATTAAGAGGTTTCTCTGTATTTTCTTGCAAAAGAATATTTTTAATGAAGAAAAATGGCATATTTTTTTCAAATAAAACACAAGATCCAAATACTAGTTAATTATGTTACTGAAAATTATTTGATTAACTTTCAGCATCATTTTAAATTAAACTAGTTTCTCTACTTTCTTACTTTATTGAATATTCTTAAACCATATATCTGATTTTGAAAGTACAGTTAAACTATACTTTATTTTCCCGGTATGATTACAAGGAATTCTATTAACACTAAACTGATAATAAAAATCTGATGTTACCCCTTTCCAAGAAATACTTCCTGTGATATTTTCCTCTTCACTACTAAAAATCCAGAAGGAAAACTGTGCTTTAAGGTCTATGTAAGCATATATATTCAATACCAAACTGCAAACTCAAGTAATCAAATTAATAATCAATCTAGGACAACAAAATACTTTTTTCTAATGTTTTTAGGGGTTAGTTTCCCTTTAAATATTCAAGTCTTAACAGAATGTTAACTATCATAACGTTCTTTTTAAATAACAGACTCATTTGTTTCATTTATCTGATTTTTTACTATTTATTAGGAACTTGAATCATACCTATTAATATTACTGTATTCTCTTTCCTACCTCAGAACATTGAAAAATAACAGCCAAACTGTTAAATTCTCCAGGTGGAATTTACTACACTTAAAGCCATAATGACCACTAACTAAAAAAAGAATGTTTAAAAAAAAGTATGAGCTGTTTTAAGTATCAGCAGGGGACAGGGATACAAATAAGAAACAGTGTAATATATGGCAGAAGCAAATCTGTCTACCAGTACACAAAACGCTAGACAGGAAAACTGCAGAGAAGACAATGTCTCCAGCACAAATAAGTTTCAGATTTTATTTTCAATGTCTCACTTTTAATGTTATTAAATATTTAATAGCAATGTAAAACAGAGTGACAATATTTTGAGTGTATGTGCAAACCAAGGTATTTCTTTCCCCGGGGTTTTGGAAGCATGTGGGACACGAAGAAGATAGTCTAGTAGTAACGGCAGCTTCTCTCCGAGGTAAATACTCGTCAGGAACAAAACATAATTCAACTGCACTCTTCTTTTCTGAAAAGGTTGCCTGTGGAATATCAATCATAAAGTCCTTTCTATTTATTAAGAGCTATTAGTGCCTGGCCCCTTGGCTTCATTAAGACGCTTTTTCTCAATATGTTATTTTATTTTAGACTGCATCCCACTTCTCAGCTACACAGTGCACACTGCAATTTCTAGGCTCCCAAGGGAGACGTCCACTATGCCCCTCAATGACTGACATACAAGGACAAGGTAGCAATGGAGAGAAAGGTGGATTTGTTGGCACTAAGTCGGAAACATTTTTTAAACCCTAGAGGTTAAAAGAGAGTTTGGCCAAGCCTCTGAGACAGAGTGCTGTATCATTTAACTGACACTAACATCACCATGCTCCCCACTAGGCAGGGATCAGTCTCCCGGCCTGTTAATTGCACCGGATGTTCTGGTGGAGCTAAAGAAGCTAGAAGTTTTGAGAGTCCCTGCTGCCAGACCTCAGTGTTGCCTAAGCAAGCATTAAGAGACTATGGTAATAATAGGTGTGCTTACACCAAATAAAAGGTTTCATTAATCAAGCCATATTGAGATAAACCTGTCACTGGACAGAGGCGACCAGAAATCAAATGCTGTGAAAGTTCTGACAGATTGTTAAATAGAAACCCTTTAAAATAGAATTTAATTTACTGTGATATTATAGATATTTATGCATCAATAGGCAAGTGCAGATTGAGTTCAGAGGTCGGCTCTGGTATTTGAAAAATAAAAGCACAGGATGAAACAAAAGGTGACAGTTACCTTTGTCTGAAATTAGGGTTCATTAGACTAAATGGGAAGGTTTTAACTGATTCATGTAGGGAACTGAAGCACAGCATGTGATGTGGTGTGCAATATTGGATAACAGGCAAATCCAATTAAGGGATCTTTATCCTGTTAAAGACTTGTCTACAAACTTAAAAAAAATCCAAGGGCCAGCCACAGAAGAGCCCAGTCAGTCATCGTCAGTGGTAGTTATCTCTCAGACCCTAATAGGTGAACATGTTTCCTTTGTGGCATTGTAGCCAGGAGTGTTAGATTTTGAAGGCAGACAGACCTGGGTTCAAAGTCCAGCTTTGCTACTTATTAGGTGTATGACTTTTGACAAATTACCTTCTTTTAGCTTCAATATCCTAATCAGTAAAACAAAAGTATTGCCAGTACTACCTCATAGGGCTGCTGTGAGGACTGAGATCAAGTTTGCAAAGTACTTAGCGTGGTGGCTGGCGGTGCTCAACAAACAATAGTTACTAGTTCTTCCTTTTTCTTCTCCTTTCCTTCTCTCCCTCTTTTCTTTTTCCAGTTCCCTCTTTTTGCCTTTTGTCTCCTCTTCCTTGTTTCTTTTTTCCCTCTGCCTGTCACACAGGAGCAACCACTGGCACAGCAGCACCTCCAGGCATTTTGCAGCCTCTTTGAATCGAAGGGCCCGCTGACCTTTGATTTGTGGGCAGAGTTCAAAATGAAGTTATAAAAGGCCTCTTCATTCAGATTGCCTCATTCATGGAAGACTGTTGGAAGTTCCTTGGCTGTATAATGTCTGAAACTTGCTTGTTCAAACTGATAGAATTAAGTTCTAGACTCTACCAAATTGATCCATGGGTATAATCTTTCCTTGAAGCCAAACCAGCACATTGCCACAAATTTCTTATTGACTAGTAGCTAGAAATACGTGATGAAGCATTAGGAAGAATTGTTTAATACATTTTTTTAAGAATTCCACACCCCAGATGTTTTATTCTTACAGTTGGCCTTATGTATTTCAGCCTCCTGACTTGTTTCCAACACTTCTATGCTTCCTGGGTTTTGTTTTGTATTGTAATGTTTCTGTTTCTTAGTCTTTCTGTCCCATTCTACTTATCCTGGCTGACAGAGAAAGTCATTTAAAAAAAAAAAAAAGTTTGAGGCAGGCACAGTGGCTCACACCTTTCTCATCCCAGCACTTTGGGAGGCCAAGGTGGGAGAATTGCTTGAGCCCAGTACTTCAAGACCAACCTGGGCAACATAAGGAGACCCCATCTCTATAAATAAAAAAGAAAAAATAGTTTGAATAATGTCTTAGTGAATAGTGAGGTCACAGAATGGAGTCTCTGTAAAGAAACATAGACAGTACCTTACCAATACGTGAAAGGGAATAGGCAGGCAACATACAATCCTGTTACTACCACTCCCAGGTCTCTAGAAAACAGCCAAGATAGATTCAAGATGCCACACACAGCTGTGTGTCTTTGAGAAAGTAATTTGTCCTCCCCGAGCTCTCTCTCTGGGTTGGATGTACCTCCTCTATACTCTACCTGAACCCTATAAATACCTGTATCACCATTGAAATTATCGGCCCTACAACTAACCTATAAACATTTTAGCACAGATGTTATTATCTTATTTATTTTTGTATCCCCTGGCCAGTAGTGGTGCTCTTTACAAGTGTCTATTGAACAGATTAAAATGTTCATATCTAGGCCTATGTTAAATGATCCCTTGAATCCCCTCCACATTTATTAACTGAAAGTGGCATAACTGACCTGTGTGTAAAGATAAAATGACTAAGACCACTTGAAATGATTTAATACTAAAATAGTAGCTCTCAGAAAACTTACCCTTAAACAAAAGTTTGCACAAACCATAACTCTCTTTTAAATTTGCTGGTGTCATTTTGGATTTCATCTTTACTTCTATCTGTTTGAATAGAGCCATACTTTAAAGAGAATTGGAAAAAGAATAGAAGTATATTTCAATTCTCAGCAACTACCAGCTCCTCCAAAAAGTAAATCACTTAACTTTCCTGCTCTTCAGTTTTCTTTTTAATCAAATGAAAATACTGAATACAGACCAAATAAATATAGTGTGATTGCTTATAAGGGTCAAATCTCACAATTAAAATCTCCATTTACTATTATTATTTCTTTTAAATTAAGAATGCTAGAGACTGGGCACAGTGGCTCATGTCTGTAATCCCAGCACTTTGGGAGGCCAAGGCGGGTGGATCATGAGGTCAGGAGTTCGAGACCAGCCTGGTCAACATGGTGAAACCCCATTTCTACCAAAAATACCAAAATTAGCCAGGTGTGGTGGTGGGCACCTGTAATCGCAGCTACTTGGGAGGCTGAGGCAGGAGAATCACTTGAACCCAGGAGGAAGAGGCTGCAGTGAGCTGAGATCACACCATTGCACGCCAGCCTGGGTGACAGAGCAAGACTCCATCTCAAAAAAAAAAAAAAAAAGCTAGAGAGCCAAGCACAGTGGTGTGCATCTGTAATCTCAGCTATTGGGAGGCTAAGGTGGGAAGGTTGCTTGAGCCCAGGAGTTCAAGACCAGCGTGGGCAACATAGCAAAACCCCATCTCATAAAATCAATTAATTAATTAAGGATATCTAGCTTTTATCTTCTCAACTATATTAGTTATCTATTGCTGCATAACAAATTATCCCCAAAATGTAACAGCTTAAAACAACAAGCATTTATTATCTTACACAGTTTCTGGGGTCAAGCATCTGAGAGTGGCTAAGGTGATGGTTCTGGCTCAGGGTCTCTCATGAGGTTACATTCAAGCAACCTCAGGTGCTGCAGTCACTTGAAGGTTTGACCAGGGTCGGCAGATCTATTTCCAAGATGTTTCACTCACATGGCTATTGACAGAAGGCTACAAATTCTCATTGGCCATTGGTAGAAGGCCTCAGTTCCTTGCTATGTGGAAAGCTGTCTCAGTACCCACATAACCTGGCAGCCTGCTCTCCCCAGAGTAAAAGATCTGAGAAAGTACAAGGCTGACGCCACAATGTGTTCCACGAGCTAGCCTCAGAAGTGACATACCACTATTTTGCCATATTCTATTAGTCACACAGAAAAACCCCACTATAATGTGGGAAAAGACTCTACAAGCCATAATTACTAGCAGGCAAGGAATCATTGGGGAACATTTTGAGGACTGGCTGCCACACCAGTGAAAATAAATATCCACACTAATGGAGCAGAGAAGTAATAATGTTTTTGGCCTTTCATGGGGTGGAAGGCCAGAGATCAAATGATTTCCCAAGAAGAGAGATTAAACTCTGTACTAAGCCACCTCAAATAATACGTTAATTAGCCGGGCGCAGTGGCTCACGCCTGTAATCCCAGCACTTTGGGAGGCCGAGGCGGGCGGATCACAAGATCAGGAGATCGAGACCATCGTGGTTAACACAGTGAAACCCCGTCTCTACTAAAAATAGAAAAAATTAGCCGGGCATGGTGGCGGGCACCTATAGTCCCAGCTACTCGGGAGGCTGAGACAGGAGAATGGCATGAACCCGGGAGGCAGAGCTTGCAGTGAGCCGAGATTGTGCCACTACACTCCAGCCTGGGCGACAGAGCGAGACTCCGTCTCAAAAACAAAGAAAGTTAATTAGATAAGTAGATAAACTTAAGGTTCTGACTCCTTATTCAAGTTTTTTTTTTTTTTTTCAAGTTTAAACTCCTCTGTCCTGTGGTTTTTATATCCAGAACTCTTCAATGTATTACTTATCCCCTGAATTCACCAAAAACAAATTCACCTTCCCAAACTTTACCTATAACTGCAGCACTTGGGGTTAGGGGAAAAACATTTTCCCCCTGAGCAATAACTAACATCAATAACCAAGACACAAAATAAACTCACACCTATGGATATACTAACAATGCAGACCATATATTCAGTAGGTAGCAGTTAATTTTATCATACCAGTTCTTTTCAACATCTTAGCTGGTTGCACAAGGATCATATGAAACTAGATTCTTTAATTTCAAGGTGAATAGTATAAAAGTCTGAATCTCTGAGGTGCTAACACATCGATCTCCATCAAAAGATAATTACTCCTATACCCTACCTTCTGTATCCTGCTTGGTGAAAAAGGAAACCAGCAACTGAGACCTGGGTTCTAGCCCCAGCTCTGTCATTAATTTGCTGTGTGATATCTGGCAAGCAACTTGACATCTCTGATCCTCAACTTTAAAGACCCAAGGTTAGATCAAAATAACTCTTCCAGGGCTAACATAAATTTGACAATTCTGATTAATCTGTGCTTTCAGGTGAACCCAGATTTCTTATCCTTATCTACTTATAGTTGTGACTCTACACCGATTTTCTTTCTTTTTTTTTTTTTTTAACCACACTGCATCAGAAAACAATAGGACATTGGCCATTTCTGAATTTATATTAGGCTTTCCTCCCTAATCTTTCCCTATCTCACCACATAGTGCTGGAAAAATACTCTGCACTATTCATTGTGGGAAGCTCAACAGAAAAGAAAATACTCAGCCAGTAATGTGATCAATAAAACCAAATTGGAAATAAATTTAGGTACATGAATATAAAACCAATGTTTAAAAAATGGTTTCAACCAAAAAATGATTGCTCATAGACATAGACAGGAAGATGTCTTTTCCCAAAGGATTCACTCTTCACAGAGTTCGGCAGCATGATGAAAGGCAGAGGAGTGTGACTCCATGGCAGTAGAAGAAATGATACTCTCATCAGCTGGCAACCAGTTTCCCTCAGAGGAGGTACAGACACAGCTAAGTCAAGCCAAAAGTTACGAATGTCCCCGAATTCCCATGGGAAAACAGTGAAGTGCAAAGAAAGAAGTTTCATCTATTGGGCCTAGATGAGCTTGAAGAAGACAGGGTAGTCCCTTAACAATTTTCTTACAAAGAGAGAAAGCAAGAGAAATATGGGAATGAGGGAAAGAAACAAAGGTAAAGAAGAGAAAGGTTAGAGAAAGAAAGTGGCAGAGAAGCGTTAAGAATGAAAGAGAAGAGGAAAAATTATCCAGCACTAGAGACTCATCAAGAGAGCCCTGATTGTCTTCGTCAATAAGGTATCCTGACCACCTACCAGAGTGCCTGTACAGAACAGGAGTTCAGCATATGTTGAATGAATGAAAGAATGCAGATAAAGAAACAAAAATCAGTTTGGAAAAGGAAAACCAGGATATTCATTTTCTTGCAGTGATGCACTAACTCTAGCTAAAAATTTCATGACCTAAAAAATGTACATGAGGAAGGCTAGAAAAGGTAGCTAGATCAGTACAAATCTATAACCCTTTGAAAAAAAAAAAAAAGAATAAAAATACATGTGCTGCTGTTAAATATTTTGTCACTTTCTTATTTCCTTTTGTATATTAATAATCTGTCTCAGTTAAGTACCTCATAAATATTTTAGGATCTCATGTTAAGAAAGAAATAACATCTTTATTTTTATGCCAGTTCAAAAGAATTTGATGGTTCTGAAAAAAAAAAAAAAAAACCACTCACTTTATTTGGCATAGAAACCACATAGTAATCTATGTCATTTCTTAGAGCTCTGTCAATATTTCGGTATTAAAATAAAGTTGTCAAGAAAAAGTAACAGTAAAGAAACATTTCAATGTTTTCTAGGACTTTTATCCTTCCAAGAATAAGTTGTCTGCATATTTGTTTCTTTTGGTTAAATACTGACACAAGCTCAAACTATTACAGTTTGAAACTGCAGCTCATTCGCCTTTTACAGATTTTACAGATTGTTTTAGATCTTGCTCTAACACAACTATCCCTGTAGGACCAGTCACATTGCCATAGTAATTGTTCAGTGACCACAGTTGTTGCAACTTTGACACAGGAATGACCACAGTTCTAGGTCAGCTTTCATTTCACCCAGATATGAAGACACATTAACAAAAGTAGGACTACACACACATAGACAGAATCACAAATACAATATCTGTTATAGAGAGGAAATAGAATAGTATCCAATTTGACATCACATAAAGACTCAGATGGAAAATACTATCTATTATTTTTTTCCTTCATCAGTCTTCTCTTTTAAGAACATGAAGAGATTACTTCCACACAGCATTTTAATCAGATATGCTTTGTTTAAATTAATTATATTATTCAGTGGAAATAAACCACACAGCCTGTTAATAATATATGGAATGTTTTTTTCTAAATTCATATACGGAAGTAAATAAATATTTTAGAAACCAGACTGAGATTTCTTTCTTTTTTTCTTTCTTTCTTTTTTTTTTTTTGAGAGGTAGTCTCACTGTGTCCCCCAGGCTGGAGTGCCATGGCACAATCTTGGCTCATTACAACCTCCGACTCACGGGTTCAAGCCATTCTCCTGCCTCAACCTCCCGAGTAGCTGGGATTACAGGCACGCGCCACCACACCCAGCTAATTTTTTCTGTATTTTTAGTAGAGACTGGGTTTCCCCACGTTGGCTAGAATGGTCTCGATCTCCTGACCTCATGATCCGCCTGCCTCGGCCTCCCAAAGTGCTGGGATTACAGGCGTAAGCCACCGCGCCCGGCTGATATTTTTTTCTTAACAAAATTAATTTGTGTTGAGGGGAGAGGGGGCTTTCTGGCAAAAACCAGAAAGCCTGCTAGACAAATTCTAAAAGAGCTGTAGTACTAATAAAATGAGTTTCAAATTGTTTTCATGTCACTTTAAAATTTGATTTTGGGGGGGTGGGGGGGCAGGGGGCCGGTCACGATGGCTTACACCTGTAATCCCAGCACATTGGGAGGCTGAGGCAGGCGGATCACGAGGTCAGGAGTTCAAGACCAGCCTGGTCAACATGGCGAAACCCCATCTCTATTAAAAATACAAAAAATTAGCCAGGCGTGGTGGCATACAGCTGTAATCATAGCTACTCAGTAGGCTGAGGCAGGAGAATTGCTTGAACCCAGGAGGTGGAGGTTGCAGTGAACTGAGATCACAGGTGCCACTGCACTCCAGCCTGGGCGACAGAGCAAGACTCTGTCTCAGAAAAAACAAACAAACAAACAAAAAACATCAATGTCTGATATAAAAAATGTACTGGATGAGATTAATGGAAGGTTAGACATTGCAAAAACAAAACAAAAAACAAAATGGTGACCTTGAAAACATATCACTAGAAACTATCCAAACATAAACACAAAGAGAAAAATATGCAAAAATAAAAAATAAATAAAACAAGAATTAATGAAAGACAGGAAAGAGAGAAGCAAGGGAGAAAGCAAGGGAGGAAAGGAAGGAATATCAGTATCCCGCAAAACAACTTCAAGTGGTCTAGTATACCTATAACTGGAATTACCAAAAACAACATGTGAGACAAAAAAAAATTTGAAGAAATATGACTGAAAGTTTTCCAAACTTGTTGAAAACTATAAACCCACAGATCCAGGAATTTCAATAAACTCTAAGCACATAAAAGCAAACGATAACGGCCAGGCGCAGTGGCTCATGCCTGTAATCCCAGCACTTTGGGAGGCCGAGGCAGGCAGATCATGAGGTCAGGAGTTCGAGACCAGCCTGACAACATGATGAAACCCCATCTCTACTAAAAAAAAAAAAAAAAAAAAATTAGCCAGGCATGGTGGTGGGCGTCAGTAATCCCAGCTACTCAGGAGGCTGAGGCAGGAGAATTACTCGAACCCAGGAGGTGAAGGTTGCAGTGAGCCGAGATCGCGCCATTGCACTCTAACCTGGGTGACAGAGTGAGACTCCGTCTCGAAAAAAAAAAAAAAAGCAAACGATACCAAGGCACATTATAATCAAATTGCTCAAAACCAGTGATAAAGAGAAAATCTTAAAGGCAGCCAGACAAAAAAGACACATTACTTACAGAGGACAAAAATAAAAATTACAGCAGGTTTCTCATCAGGACAAGCACAAGTGAGAAATCCGAAAAATGTACAAAGTACTGAAAATAATAAAAACCTGTCAAACTACAATTCTACACCCAGTGAAAATATCTTTCGAAAACAAAGGTGAATATTCATCATAGCCAAAAGGTAGAAACAATGTAAACTTCCACCAGTAAATGAATAAACAAAATATGGTATATCCATACAATATAATATTATTTGCCTGTAGAAAGGAATGAAACACTGATAGGATAATATGGATAAATTTTGAAAATACTATGCTAAGTGAAAGACACCAGTTATTAAAAAAAAAAAAAAAAAAACTATGTACTTTATGATTCCAGTCATATAAAAGCGTAGAATAAGGAAATCTATATGGATAAAAAGTAGTTGGCTGACTGTAATGGCTCACGCCTGTAATCCCAGCAATTTGGGAAGCCAAGGCAGGAGGATCATGAGGTCAAGAGATTGAGACCATCCTGGCCAAGAGGGCGAAACCCTGTCTCTACTAAAAATATAAAAATTAGCTGGGTGGTGGCGCGTGCCTGTAGTCCCAGCTACTCGGGAAGCTGAAGTAGGAGAATCACTTGAACTCGGGAGGCAGAGGTTTCGGTGAGCCAAGATTGCACCACTGCATTCCAGCCTGGTGACAGAGTGAGACTCCATCTCAAAAAAAATTTTTAAAAAAAGGTAGTTCAGTAGTTGCTTACAGGTTGAATTGGAGGAAGACAGTGGGGAAAGGAACTAATAGCTAAAAAATACAGTTTCTTCTTGAAGCAATAAAAGTGTTCTCAAATTGGCCGGGCGCGGTGGCTCAAGCCTGTAATCCCAGCACTTTGGGAGGCCGAGACGGGCGGATCACGAGGTCAAGAGATCGAGACCATCCTGGCTAACACGGTGAAACCCCGTCTCTATTAAGAAATACAAAAAACTAGCCGGGCGAGGTGGCGGGCGCCTGTAGTCCCAGCTACTCGGGAGGCTGAGGCCGGAGAATGGCGTGAACCGGGGAGGCAGAGCTTGCAGTGAGCTGAGATCCGGCCACTGCACTCCAGCCTGGGCGACAGAGCGAGACTCCGTCTCACAAAAAAAAAAAAAAAAAAAGTGTTCTCAAATTGACTATGGTAATGGTTGCACATATCTGTGAACATACTAAAAAACAAAGAATTATACAATTTATTTTATTATTATTATTATTATTATTAGAGACAGGATCTCACTCTGTCACCCAGACTGGAGTGCAGTGGCATAATCTTGGCTCACTGCAACCTCCACCTTCTGGGTTCAAGAGATTCTCTTGCCTTAGCCTCCTGAGTATCTGGCACTACAGGCATGCACCACCATGCCCAGCTAAATTTTATATTCTTTCAGTAGAGATGGGTTTTCACCGTGTTGGCCAGGCTGGTCTCAAATTCCTCAGCTCAAGTGATCTGACCTCCTTGGCTTCCCAAAGTGCTGAGATAACAGGTGTGAGCCACCATGCCCAGCCTAAAGACCAACGAGTTATACAATTTAAATGGGCAAATTGTATTGTATATGTATTATATCTCAATAAAGCTATATTTTTAAAATGAAGTAGCCAGGCCCAGTGGCTCACACCCATAATCTCAGTACTTTGGGAGGCCAAGGTGTGAGGACCACTTGAATCCAGGAGTTTCAGACCAGCCTGGGCAACATAGTAAGAGCCCCATCTCTTAAAAAAAAAAAAAAAATTCAAATTAGCCAAGCATGGGGGCACACTCTTGGAATCCCAGCTACTTGGAAGGCCAAAATGGGAGGATTGCTTGAGCCTGGGAGATTGAGGCTGCAGTAGGCAGTAATGACTGCACCGTGCACTCTAGCCTCTAGACAGAGCAAGACCCTATCTCAAAATAAATAAATAAGTAAATGAAAATGAAATAGATGTTAAGATTTCTTCAGACATACAAAAACTGAAAGAATCACCCACAGACCTCCAACACAGAAAATGTTAAACAGTGTCCTTCAGGCAGAAGGAAAACAATATTAGTTAGAAATATGGAATGTAGAAATGGAAATATACTATTATAAGGTGTTTATACTATATGTGAAGTAGAACAATATCACTTGTATGTAAACTGATAAAGATCTATACTATCAATTCTAAAGCAAACACTAAAATAATAAAACAAAGTTATAATTAAGCCAACAAAGGAAATAAAATGGAGTCATAAAACATACTCAATCCAAAAGAAGGCAGAAAAAGGAGAAAAGAGGAAAAAAAGAAAGACTGAACAAACAGCAAGATGGCAGACTTAAACCTAACCATAATCAATAATCCCATTAAATGTAAATGATATAAATACCCCCAATTAAAAATCAGAGATTATCAAATTGGGTAAAAAAGCAACAACCAACTGCATGCTGCCTACAAGAAACTCACTTTGAATACAAAGACACAACAGGCTAGAAGGAGAAAAATGGAAGGAGTTATACCATGCTAATGCTAACCAAAAGAGAACTGGAAAGGCTGTTAATATCAAGGTAGATTTCATAGGACAGACTACTACCAGGGATAAAGAAAGATATTTCATAAACATAAAGGTGCCAATTCATCAAGATGACATAAAATCCTAAACATTTATGGACATAATAACTAAGTTTTAAAATAGATAAGAGAAAACCCAATTGAACTATAAGTAGATAAATCTGCAATTAAAGTTAGAGACTTCAATATTCCTCTACAAAAACTGATAAATTAAGTAGAACTCCAGCAAATATACAGAATTGAAAAACACTTATCAACCAATCTGACCTAATTGACATTTATAGAACCCTCCATCCAACAACAGCAAAATACACAATGTTTTCAAGTGTACACAGAGTATTTACTACAAAAGACCATATTCTGAGCAATAAAATGTCTTAATATATTTAAAATCATTCAAGTTATACAAGGTGACCAAACTGGAGGTAAATTCGAACTCAGTAACAAAAGAACATGTAGAAAATCCTCAAGTATTTAGAAACTAAGCTTTAAATAACCCATAGGTCAGAGAATAAATTAGAAGAGAAACTAGAAGGTATTTTGATCTATATAAAAATAAAAGCACAACATATAAAAATTTGTAGGATACTGCTAAAGCCACACTCAGAGAGAAATGTATAGAACTAAAATGTCTATAACAGAAGAAAGACTTCAAATCAATGACCTCAGCCTCCTATATCAAGAAGCTAGATAAAGAGGAGCAAATTAAATCCAAAATTAGCGAAAAAGAAGTAATGAAAATTTGAGTAGAAATTAATTAAATAGAGAAAATCAATGAAACCAAAAGATGGTTCTTCAAGACCAGTAAAATGGATAAACCTCTAGCCAGATTGATCAGGAAAATTTAAGAGTACACAATAAATGAATAATAAGCATACAAATAAGCCCAATAAATATCACAAATATAATGTATAAAGTAGAGGACGGAAAAAGCAAGCTGCTGCTGGGCACGGTGGCTCACGCCTATAATTGCAGCACTTTGGGAGGCCGAGGCAGACAGATCACGAAGTCAAGAGTTTCAGTCCAGCCTGGCCAATATGGTGAAACCCCATCTCTACCAAAAATACAAAAATTAGCTGGGCATGGTGGCGCACGCCTGTAATCAGCTACCCAGGAGGCTGAGGCAGGAGAATATCTTGAACCTGGAAAATGGGGGTTGCAGTGAGCCGAGATCACCCCACTGCACTCCAGCCTGGGCGACAGACCGAGACTCCATCTCAAAAAAAACCCAAAAACAAAGAAAAAGCAAGTTGCAAAAGAAGACATACAGTATGATTTCACTTAAGTTCAAAAGTCTGTAAAGTGTGTGTATTTGTGAGTGTGCATGTGTGCATGAGACATACGTAAGAAAAGTATAAAGAAAATCAAAGAAAATAGGTCGGGCACGGTGGCTCATGCCTGTAATCCCAACACTTTGGGAAGCCGAGGCGGGTGGATCACCTGAGGTCAGGAGTTTGAGACCAGCCTGGCCAACATGGTGAAAACCCATCTCTACTAAAATACAAACAAAATTAACTGGGCGTGGTGGCAGGCGCCTGTAATCCCAGCTACTAGGGAGACTGCAGCAGGAGAATCGCCTGAACCCGGGAAGCGGAAGTTTCAGTTTGTCGAGATCACGCCACTGCACTCCAGCCTGGGTGACAGAGAGTTAGAGAGAAAGACTCTGTCTCAAACAAAAAAAAAAAAAGAAGAATAAAAATTTCAGAATAATAATTATCTCTAGGAAGGATGGTTAAATAATGTTGAATTGAAGGTTTCAGTCAAATTATTAAAATTCTATTTTTTTAAGCTATAGGTTGGTTACACAGCTGTTCATTTTATTATTCTTAATAACTTACATGTACATAATATGTGTTCTTTTGTATGTATAAAATATTTTATAGTAAAAATTTCAGTAACATATATAGGTATAGGTAATCACTAAAAGAATAGAATAGGGACTGGGTGCAAAGGCTCACGCCTGTAATCCTAGCACTTTGGGAGGCCAAGGCAGACAGGTCACTTAGGCCAGGAGTTCAAGACCAGCCTGGCCAATATGGTGAAACCTCGTCTCTACTAAAAACACAAAAATTAGCCAGGTGACGTGGTGGCACACACTTGTAATCCCAGCTACTCAGGAGGCTGAGAGAGGAGAATTTCTTGAACCCGGAAGGCGGAGGTTGCAGTAAGCCGAGATCACGCCATTGCACTCTAGCCTCAGTGAGGAATGAAATTGTCTTAAAAAAAATTGTAAATTAAGGTGATAGTAATAAAACCTGCAAGATCGGCTGGGCGCGGTGGCTCACGCCTGTAATCCCAGCACTTTGGGAGGCCGAGGCGGGCGGATCACAAGGTCAGGAGATCGAGACCACAGTGAAACCCCGTCTCTACTAAAAAATACAAAAAATCAGCCGGGCGCGGTGGTGGGCGCCTGTAGTCCCAGCTACTCAGGAGGCTGAGGCAGGAGAATGGCGTGAACCCGGGAGGCGGAGCTTGCAGTGAGCCGAGATCGCGCCACTGCACTCCAGCCTGGGCGACAGCGCGAGACTCCGTCTCAAAAAAAAACCTGCAAGATCAATCATAAAAAATGGTAGAACAAAATGTATAACTTCTAAAGCAACAAAGAGGAGTGACATTAGCAAGATGGCAGAATAGAACTTTCTAGAGCTCATCCCATTCATGAAGCCTGGGGAAATATTAATTTGTATCTGTACACCAAAGTACCATCATAAGAGTTAAGAAAATCAGGTGAGAGATTACATCACATAAGTATATCACAGAATTAAGACACATTGAAGAGAGCCTAGGAAGGACAGTTTCATATTACCCATGTTACCTCACCCCCGACCACAAGCAGCATAGCAGGGAGAGAGATACTATTAGGAGAAGGAATATGAGCACTGGACATTGCCTCAGATCCCAATACCAGGCCCACTCAAGTAAAACCCAGCACCAGGCAGGCCTCCACTGCCCCAGACTCCAGGCCCACCCCAGCACCAAGCCAGTCCTCCCAACTCCAGACCTTAGGCCTATCCCACAGATTCAGATGCCTGTTGGAGACTGTAGACATGCCCCACTACTAGGCTCACTCCATAGGTCCCAGCTTCCAGATCACTCCCAGCACTAGGCTAGCCCCCATGGCCCCAACCTCTAAGCCAGCCTCTGCAGCCCCATCCTCTAGGGCAGTACGTACAGATTGTAACATCAGGCTGACTGTGTAGCCCCAGAATCTGGGCCTGCCTCCACAGACCCAGCCTCTGACCTAGCTTCCAGGCCCAACCCAATGCCAGGCTAACCCCTGCTGACCTGGCCTCCAGGCCTATCCCAGCACCAAGTCAGCCCTCACAGCCCTAGACTCCAGGCCAGTACCCACAGACCCAGCCTCTAGCCCCACTGCTACACCAGGTTGGCAACCACAGACCCTGGATCAGGGCTAGTTCCTGCAGATACAGGCTCCAGACCTGCCAAGTGCCAGATCAGGCCCCATAAGCTAAGGCTCCAGGCCTTCCCCAGGCTCCAGACTGGCCCAGCACTAAGCCAGCCCACACAGCCCCAGGCTTTAGGCCCACCCCAGCACCCAGTTGGTATTGGCAGACCCAGTAGATCAAAGCCCACCCCTATGGCCTCAAGAACCAGGCCAGTACCCTCAGACTCCACCTCCAGGCTTGCCCAGAGGATACAGGCTCCAAATTCACCCTGTACCATGCCAGCCCCTGGGTCCCAGCTCCATGCCAGTCCCCAAGGACTCAGGCTTTGGGCCCGCCCTAGACTTCAGATCAGCCCAATGCCAGGCTAGCCTCCGTGGACACAGGCTCCAGGCCATTCCTTGTGGGCCCACACTTCAGCAGACCCAGAGCCCAGGCCCAGTAGACAATAGCACTATGAAGGTTCCTGTAGACCCATCCTCCAGAATCATTTCTGAGTCCTAGTTTCCAGGCTGGCCCCAGTGGTCCCAGGTAGACTCTCACAGACCCAGCCTCCAACCCAACCTAGAGCTAAGCCATCCCTCAAAGCACCAGGCTCCAGGCCAGACATCATGGACCTAGCCTTCCAGCCAGTACCCACACAGCCAGCCTCCAGTCTGTTCCCCATGAACCCAGGGATCAGGACCATCCCCATGAATCCAGGCTTTAGGCCAGTCCCCAGGCCCTCAGGTTCTAGTGGACTAGAACCCCAGGCCCAGCATATTAGACACTAGAAACAGCCTGGCCTCTGTGAATTGAGGCTCCAGGACTATACTTGCAGACCAGGCTGGTCCAGGCCAGCTCCTGCAGACCCAGGATCCAGGCCCACCCCTGTAGACCCAGGCTCCAGACCTATGCCTACAGACAGATGCCAGTCCTGTCCAAGTTTCTGGCCAGCCCCTGCAGACTCAAGTTCACTGTCTCAGTGGCAGATTGGCCCCAGTGGGCTCAGGATTCAGGACAGCCCCCATGGACACAGGCTCTGCATCTGCCCTCACGGACAAAGTATCTAAGCCTGTCACAACAGACTCAGTCAACAGGTCCACCCCAGCGGACCCTGGTGCCAGACCAGCCCCCACAGACCCAGAATCCAGGATCATCCCAGCAGACCCAACCTCTAGGCCTGCCCCAGTGGACTGAGACACAAGGCCCAACTCTGTGAACCCAGATGTGAGGTCCTCCACCTGCTCACCCAGGCACCAGACCATACTACCCAAGGGCTCCAGCAGTAAGCCCTCTTACAAGCAACAGCAACTAGCCTGCCCAGAATCTCTGGTAAAGAGTTTTCCCTGACAAAGCCAGTCTGCAAAAACTGGAATAAATCCCTACCTCTTTAAATGCACAGGCATCAACACATGGTCACAAGTATCACAAACAATCAGGAAAAACATGACACCACCGGAGAAACAAAATAAAACACCAGTAACCAGATCCAACAGAAAAGGAGATTTATAAACTAACTAAAAAAAAAATTCAAATAATTGTCTTTAAAAAGCTTGGTGAGCTACAAGAGAATACAAATAGACAACTAAATGAAATTATAAAAACAACACATGAACAAAATGAGAAGTTCAACAAAATAAAGAAATTATGAAAAAGAAAAAAAGAAAGAACCAAACAGAAATTCTGGAGTTTAAAAAAAAAAAATAAAGATGACTTAACTCTGAACCGACAGTTTCCATAAAAAGCTTCAACAGTAGGCTCAATCAATAAAAAGTATCAGTTAGCTTGAAGACAAGTCATTTGAAATTATGCAGTTAGAGGAACAAAAGAAATAAAGAAAAAGAATAAAGAAAGCCTACAGAAATTATACAACACTATCAAGCAAATCAATGTAGACACATTATAGGTGTCCTAAAGGAGCAAAGAAAGAGAAAGGAGCATGTATTACTCTGTTCTTTCATTGCTATAAAGAACTACCTGAGACTGGGTAATTTGTAATAAAGAGGTTTAATTGACTCACAGTTCCACAGGCTGTACAGGAAGCATGACTGGAGAGGCCTCAGGAAACTTAAAATAGTGGTGGAAGGTGAAGGGGAAGCAGACATGTCTTATATGGCCAGAGAAGGAGGAAGAGAGAGAGAATGGGGAGGTGCTACACCCTTTTAAACAACTAGATCTCATGAGATCTCACTCACTAATCAAGAGAACAGCAAGTGGGATGTAAACCCCTATGGTCCAATAACCTCCCACCAGGCCTCTCCTCCAACATTAGGGATTACAATTCAGCATGAGATTTGGGTGGAGACACAAATCCAAACCATATCAGGGCAAAAAAGCTTATTTAAAAAAATAATGATAGAAAATTGTTCAAATTTGGAAAGAGAAATAAACATCTGGATTCATAAAGCCCAAAGAGGCTGGGTGCAGTGGCTCATGCTTATAATCTTAGCACTTTGGGAGGCCAAGGCAGGAGGAACACTTGAGGTCAGGAGTTCAAGACCAGCCTGGCCAACATGGTGAAACCCTGTCTCTACTAAAAATACAAAAATTAGCCAGGCATGATGGTGCATGCCTGTAATCCCAGCTACTCGGGAGGCTGAGGCAGGAGAATTACTTGAACCCGGGAGGCAGAGGTTGCAGTGAACCAAGATTGTACCACCGCACTCCAGCTTAGGTGACAGAGCAAGACTCCATCTCAAAAAAAAAAAAGAAAAGAAAAGAGAAGAAAAGAAAAGAAAAAATTAGCTGGGCATGGTGGTGTACACCTGTAGTCCCAGCTACTCTTGACGCTGAGGCAGGAGAATTACTTGAACCCAGTAGGCAGAGGTTGCAGTGAACTGAGAGCATGCCATTGCACTCCAGCCTGGACAACAGAGCGAGACTTCATCTCAAAAAACACAAAAAAACAAAAAGCATAAAGGCCAAAGAACCCCAAATAGATTAAATATAAAAAGATCTTAATGTGTCAGCAAGACACATCATCATCAAACTCTCCAGAGTAAAAGAGAGAATTTTGAAAGAAATAAGAGAAAAGCAACTCATCATACACAATGGAACCTCTAGATTTCTCAGCAGAAACCTTGCAGGCCAGAAGACAGTGGGATGATACAGTCAAATTAATGAAAGAATAAAACTGTCAACCAAGAATACTATGCCCAGCAAGACTGTCCTTCAGAACTGAAGGACAGATAAGGACTTTCCCAGATAAACAAGTTGTAGGAGTTCATCACTACTAGACCTGCCTTACAAAAAATTCTCAAGAGGATGAGCGCAGTGGCTCACGCCTGTAATCCCAGCACTTTGGGAGGCCAAGGCAGGCGGATCAGGAGGTCAGGAGATCGAGACCATCCTAGCTAACACGGTGGAAACCCATCTCTACTAAAAATACAAAAAATTAGCCGGGCATGGTGGCGGGCACCTGTAGTCCCAGCTACTCAGGAGGCCAAGGTGAGAGAATGGTGTGAATCCAGGAGGCGGAGCTTGCAGTGAGCCAGGATGGTGCCACTGTACTCCAGCCTGGGCGACAGAGTGAGACTCCATCTCAAAAAAAAAAAAAAAAAAAAAAAAAATTCTCTCAAATTAAAGATTAATTAATTAGTAAATAAGAAAAATATACAAATTATAAACTTTTAGTAGGTGGTGGTATAGTTAACGAATTTGACATTGTGAATGGTGGTATGTAACCATGTATACCTTAGTATGGCTGCTAAAAGAGAAAACTATTAAAAATAATAATAGCTGTAATAATTCGTTAAGGGATGCCCAACAAAAAAAGATGTAAATTAAAGCATCAAAAAATGTGGGGGCGGGGTATAAACATGCAGAAACTTTTATGCAACTGAAGTTAAGTTGTTCTCAGCTTACAATAGCTGTTATAACTATCAAATAGTTTACGTAAGCTTCATAGTAACTGCATAGAAACTACAAAGCAAAAATCTATAGTAGACACACAGAAAAGGAAAAGTAAGGAATTAAAGCATACCACTAAGGAAAATTATCTAATCACAAAGGAAGACAGCAAGAGAGTAAGAAAAGAACAAAGGATCTAAAACAACCAGGAAACAATCACCAAAATGGCAGTAATAAGTTCCTACCTATTAATACAATTCCCCAATCAAAAGACATGAGTGGCTGAATGGATTAAAAACAAAACAAACAAACAAAGATAGCAAACTATATGCTGCCTACAAGAGACTGACTTCACCTTCAATGACACAAATACACTGAAAGTAAAGGGTTGGAAAAAGATATTCCACACAAATGGAAACCAAGAGAGCAAATACAGCTATACTTACATCAGAAAACACAGACTTAAAGTAGAAAACTGTAACAAGAGGCCGGGTGCAGTGACTCATGCCTGTAATCCCAGCACTTTGGGAGACCAAGGCAGGAGAATCACCTGAGGTCAAGAGTTAGTAAGACCAGCCTGGACAACAGAGTGAAACTCTGTTTCTACTAAAAATACAAAAAATTAGCTGGGCTTAGTGGTATGCGCCTGTAGTCCCAATTACTCGGGAGGCTGAAGCAGGAGAATTGCTTGAACCTGGGAGGCGGAGCTTGCAGTGAGCCAAAATCATGCCACTGCACTCCAACCTGGGTGACAGAATGAGACTCTGTCTCAAAAATAAATACATAAATAATATTCTCAGAAAATTAAGTATAGAGGGAATGTGCCTCAACACAATAAAGGCCACATATGACAAACCCACAGCTAGCGATAAACTCAACAGTGAAACGTTGAAAGCATTTCCTCTAAGATCAGGTACAAAAAGGATGCCCATTCTTACCACTTCTGTTCAACATAGTACTAGAAGTCTTAGCCAGAGTAATCAGGTAAGAGAAAGAAACAAAAGACATCCACAGTGCAAAGGAAGAGTTAAATTGTCTGTTTGCAAATCACGTGATCTTTTTTTGTTTGTTTGTTTGTTTGAGACGGAGTCTCACTTTGTCACCCAGGCTGGAGTGCAGTGGCGTGATGTCCACTCACTGCAAGCTCCTCCGCCCCGGGTTCATACCATTCTCCTGCCTCAGACTCCCGAGTAACTGGGACTACAGGTGCCCACCACCATGCCTGGCTAATTTTTTCGTATTTTTAGTAGAGACGAGGTTTCACCGTGTTCGCCAGGATGGTCTCGATCTCCTGATCTAGTGATCTGCCCACCTCAGCCTCCCAAAGTGCTGGGATTACAGGCGTGAGCCACCACTCCCGGCCAACATGATCTTATGTATAGAAAACTCTAAAGACTCCACCAAAAAACACTGTTAGAACTAATAAACAAATTCAGTAAAGTTGCAGGACACCACATGAACATATAAAAATCAGTAGCATTTGTATACACTAACAACAAACTATCCCAAAAAGAAATTGAGAAAATAATTTCATTTACAAAAGTTACAAAAAATAAAATACTTAGGAATTAATTTAACCAGGGAGGTGAAGTATCTATATGCTGAAAACTGGAAAAAAAAAAAAATTGACAAAAGAAATTGAAAACACAAATAAATGGAAAGATATCTCACGTTCATGGATTGAAAGAATTAATATTATTAAAATGCCCATACTACTCAAAGCAATCTATAGATTTAATGCAATCCCTATCAAAATACCAAGACACTTTTCACAGAAATAGAAAAATAATCTTAAAATTCATATCAAACTATGAAAGACCTCAAATAGCCAAAACAATCTTGAGCAAAAAGAACAAAGTGGGAGACATCATATTATCTGATTTGAAAATATACTACAGACCTAATCAAAAGAGCAGAGTACTGGCATAAAAACAGATACAATTAGTGAGTGCATGGTTAACTCCAAGGTGTCTAATAACCACTATATCATATCATCTCTGCATAAAATTCCTTTGTATCGGATGGAGCTGATGCTTTTTGAGACGGAGTCCTCCGTCGCTTCAGGCTGGAGTGCAGTGGCCGGATCCTCAGCCTCCACTGCAAGCCCGCCTCCGGTTCACGCTTATCTTCCTGCCCTTGCAGCCCTCCCTGAGTAGCTGGGATCTTTCAGGGCGCCTACGCACTCCTGGCCCCGGCTAGTTTTTTGTATTTTTAGTAGACGGGTTTCACCTCGAAAGAAGCTTAAGATGTTCCCTCTGACTCCGTGGATCCCGCTGGCCTGGCCTCCTCCCAAAGTGCTGATTACAGGCTTCTGGTTTCAATGTACCTCGCCCTCCCTCCCCCAGCTTTTAAAAAAACTTTGTGGGCCTTTTAAAAATTTTAAATTTTATTAGAATTTTAAAATTTCTAATTTTAATTAGGCCGTGGGCGCTGTATGCCTCGCTTCCCTGTAATCCTGTGCACTCTCTTTTTGAGGGCTGAGGGCAGGCGGATTCTCACGAGGCTTTTCAGGGAGATCGAGACCATCCTGGGCTACCATGGTGAAACCTCAAGGTCTCTACTTGCAAAATACAAAAACTAGCCATGTGGTGGCGGGCCAGTCCCAGCTACTCTCGGGAGGCTGGGAGGCGGCAGGAGAATGGCCTGAACCTGGGAGGCGAGCTTGCAGTGAGCCGAGATCAGCGCGCCACTGCACTCCAGCCTGTGATACAGCCAGCGAGACTGGCTCTCAAAAAAAAAAAAAAATTTTAAATTTGTATGCCTTATTATATAGTACAGCTATTCCTTCTATATTATCTCTGACATCAACTTTCTGTGTAGAAATTCCTGTTAATAGAGCATTATACTTTTCTAGGAAGCTGTAATTTGAAATGTAGGTAATTTTAATGGACTATGTAAGCATCTAGACAGAGGAAACCACATAGATTTTTAAAAAGTGGGGGTGGGCAAAGAAGCAGGATTATGGATAGGTAGGCTGAGGCCACATCAGTAACATCTTATTCATTTAACAGAGGTGGAATATTGAAGGTTATTGGGGAAGTAACAATCCAAGATATGTTTTAGAAAGAAAAATTTAATTGCTATAAGGAATATGGATCCTTTCAAAGTACTGCTCATGACCTATATCACTGTATCTAAATTGTCTTTCATTTGTTTTTAAGATGTTCATCTCAAGAACCAGCATGCTAGTACTCACTTTGTTATATCACATATCACATTGATCAAAGTATTTATTTTGGTTGGATCCTAGATTTAGCCTCAGAATTTTCCTCAACACAGGCTGGCCACGGTGGCTTATGCCTGTAATACTATCACTTTGGGAGGCTGAGGTGGGTGGAACACTTAAGGTCAGGAGTTTGAAACCAACCTGACCAACATGGTGAAATCCCATCTCTACTAAAAATACAAAAATTAGCTGAGCACGGTGGTACACGCCTGTAGTCCCAGCTACTTGGGAGGCTGAGGTGGGAGAATCACTTGAACCCACAGACAGAGGTTGCAGTGAGCCAATAATTGCATCAGTGCACTCCAGCCTGGGTAACAGAGTAAGACTCCATCTCAAAAAAAAAAAAAAAAAATTTCCTTAACACAATTCTTCTATTCTTCTAGCAGCAATAATCAATTGAAACTTCTTTGCAGGCCCGGGCACTGTAAACAAGAACAAGATTTGGCCGGGTGCGGTGGCTCACACCTGTAATCCAAGCACTTTGGGAGGCCGAGGCAGGTGGATCACAAGGTCAGGAGACTGAGATGGCCAACGTGGTGAAACCCCGTCTCTACTAAAAATAAAAACATTAGCCAGGCATGGTGGTGTGTGCCTGTAGTTCCAGCTGCTAAGGAGGCTGAGGCAGGAATCGCTTGAAAGCAGGAGGCGGAGGTTGCAGTGAGCCGAGATCGTGCCACTGCACTCCAGCCTTCCAGCCTGGGCCACAGAGCGAGATTCCGTTTCAAAAAAAAACCCAAACAAACAAAAAAACCCCAGGATTTGGAATTAGATGTCCAGCATCAGCTCTACTACCTACTTATCTGTGTGACCTTAAACAAGGCACTGTGCAACCATAAGCCTTGGTTATAAAATGGATTGATAATACTTACCTTACAGAATTATACAACAGAATGTATATAAAGACCCTAATAAGTACCTGGCCCATAATGGCTTTTTAAGAAATATTAGTCTTCCTTTCCTCTATATAGCTATTCAAACTAGTACATACTATGGACCCAGCATTTTCATAATACTATTTTCAATAACTATAAACCCCAATTTAAAGATATAGAGATATCTTAGGATGATAGTATACCAAATATACACTTCCCTTAAAATCTTTCCTCAAATGTCACCTTTAAGGCCTACCTTAACAACCATATTTTAAAATTGTGGCCAGGTGCAGTAACTCATGCCTGTAGTCCCAGCACTTTGGAAGACCGAGGCAGGCAAATCACTTGAACCCAGGAGTTTGAGACCAACCTGGGCAACATAGTGAGACCCCATCTCTAAAAAAAACACAAAACTTAGCTGGACATGGTGGTACATGCCTGTAGTACCAGCTACTCAGGAGGCTGAGGTAGGAGATTGCTTGAACCCAGGAGTTTGAGGCTGAAGTGAGTCATAATGTTTGCAATTCATTCCAGCCTGGGTGGCAGCGGGAGACTCTGTCTCAATAAATAAATAAATAATAAATAAGTAAAATTATAACAGTCCCATTCCTAGTACTCTTAACCCTTTTATCTTCTTTTTTTCTTAGCACTTACCACCTTCTAAGATAATGTATAAATGTTATCTCTTTTATTATCTTGGTAGAAAGTGAGCTCCACTAGAGCAGGAATCCTTTCTGTTTCACTGATGTACCCCAAGCGCCTACAACAGTGCCTGACCTGCAAGCACTCTATAAAGATTTGCTAGCCGGGCGCGGTGGCTCACGCCTGTAATCCCAGCACTTTGGGAGGTCAAGGCGGGTGGATCACGAGGTCAGGAGTTCAAGACCAGACTGGCCAACATGGTGAAACCTTGTCTCTACTAAAAATACAAAACTTAGCTGGGCATGGTGGCGGGTGCCTGTAATTCCAGCTATTCAGGAGGCTGAGGAAGGAGAATTGCTTGAAGCTGGGAGGAGGAGGCTGCAGTGAGCCGAGATCCTGCCACTGCACTCCAGCCTGGGTGACAGAGCCAAGACTCCGTCTCAAAAAAAAAAAAAAAAAAAAAATTTTGTTGAATTAATTATCTGAAAGTATAATATACTTAGGATGAAGTTTATCAATAATAGTGAAGATAAATCCATATTTCAAAAATTCTTGATGATTTTGAGTTTTTGTCCAATTTCTTGACAGATCTAATGAGATCACCATTGCATTGTCTTTATTTTGTAATATTTTAGAGAAGAGCTCTAATTAGATCACCATTATTTTTATCTGGTAATTGTGGCTGAGGAAGAACTCTATTAAAAGGGAAAAAGAGTTGGCTTTGTCATTTTATCATTAGTACCA